>NT_177536.1:437761-462940 GCF_000188095.3 Bombus impatiens
TATATAATAATATATATATATATATATAGATATATATAGATATATATAGTAGCGTAGATATATATATATATTTATTTATATATCTTATTATATATCTTAATTGTCAAAATATGAATTATTGAAAGGAGATTGTGGAAAGAAGGAAATATTGCTGGAGAAATTTTCTCATTGAAAATTAGATCAATAAATTGTTCTATAATGAATGATATCTTAGCTCATTGTATTATGTGCTACAGATGATATAAGAAGAGCTTCATTCGGATAGATTGGTACCTTATTTATATCTTTGTAGAACTTCTTGATAGGAACAATGTTCGATATTCCGGATTGAGTTGTTTGAATGTTTTATCAATGAAAAGGAAGAATTCTGCAGTGACGAAATAAATTAATTGCCATATAGAAAGTTGCCACATGGCGATGTTATATTGAATTTTAATTGATTTCTTTCCAAAGAAAAAAGAATTCGATGAAATAACAGAACCTTTTATTAATCCAATTATTATTACATTCTATTTTTAAGTTATCCTATAGATATTCAGTATAGATATAAATGTTCAATATATGAATATGTCTTCAAAATGCTATTTATTTTAAAAACAAATTTTTAATGTACATCATGATCGTTATGAAGTTTATAAAATTTGTTCGTATAATCCCTAAATGGAAACCGTAATGAGTTAATACGTTTATATAAAATACATAAGTTTTTACCAAACATGATAAAAAACAAAATTTTTCTGTATAATCCCCAAATGAAAACTGTAATGGGTTAATACGATCACACAGACTGCGTAAGCGTTTGACCAATCGGAAAAAAATATTGTTATTCAACGTCTCCGACAGGGAAAAGACAAATATGTATTCTCCGCGAAAAACTTCAAGGACTATCGAAAAAAAGCTCTCTCTTTTAATGTCACGTTTGCAAGAAATCCCTGTAGGCGTGTGTCATCGTTACAAGCAGAAGTAACACGTCGACACATCGCGAATCACCCCAGTTGAAAGAAACTCCGCAGTATGTACAACTTTGGCAGTTGACGGAAAGGTTTGTCGCATCTCCGGACAGAAGAGACATGCTGAGAGCATTCTATTGCGCGAATCCAGTGTCCCAAGCTCTGTTCTCTCCGGTGGATACCGTCTAGGTTATCGCGCTTCATAAATCTTGGCGAGGCGTGGAACCGATGCGAGGCCGGAGTACCAGAGACTGCATCGCGCAAACTGCGACGCGCGGAATGGCCTGTAAGTTCAGCTGACTCTCCCGACGAACTATCGCCTGGTGACGCGAATAACTTCCTGGATAGGAGAACGCCCCCGCGCGCGCGGTCGACGACTTATCTCCGACTGTAAATCCGCTTCGTTACGGCCATATCGGGTGGTGCGCGGTCGAAGAGATTGCATAAATATCAAAAGGAAAATGGGAAGCCTAGAAGAAGGATGTGTTTGCTGTCAACTGTATAGGCAGGCTCCACGTAATTTGCAGGTACCGGATATATGCGGCTGAGATGTATTATCGGTAACGAGGAGAACGAATTTTTCGTTCACATATATCCATCACGCGACACGGTTCGATCGCGAAATACACGGTGGAAAAAGCTAAGCAGAATCCATACTGTTAAAAGTAATGCAAAACAAAAGCATATTCATTTCTTATAAGATATGGAGATTGTAGGGATATCTAGTACGTTATGGATAATATGCTATGAACTTGTTTACAAGAGTGAAAAAAGCATTTTCCGCACACATTAATGATTTATTAAATATAAAATCATTTTAAAATTACCAGTAAAATCTTTTCTTTTTTTTTTAATATGAAAATTCTATATTTGAAAAAATACGAATAATATATATGGTAATGAATAATAAATTATTTCTTCATTTTTGAAATTTCCTGAGCGTTCTCGTGTAAAATTGTATTATGTTTTATATTTATGTTTCTTTTATATTTACATTTTACGTGTGTATCTAATTATGTTGGAAACCAAGTAAAAAATTTTACTCCACATTTTGGGCTTAATACTCCACGGTGCGACGATCCTCCGCGTTAAAATTCCATCCGGATGCAGATGGCGAATATAATCGTACGAGAGAAGAAATAAGGCTAGGCTATTTTTTATTTCTCCATACGGGGGATGCGTATTCGGTGGAGGCTGCGAGCTGTGAGTTGTAAAAAATCTCGGATGTCGAGTATCATCGATAACGAGATCCACGATGCGCGTGGTTTTCAACATACGCGCTTGTTGCCCCGCAAATATTATGACGATCTCACGTTTGATTCTTCGAAGGTGTTTGATGATACAACGAATCAAATGGTTAAACGTGGTGAGATCATAAGATACGAAAATAAGATAAGGTAATTTTAAACGAAAGGTCATAACAAATAATATAGGTCTAGTTTCGGGGTTTAAAAAAGAATGATCCAATATGTGGTTAACGTAGGATTTTTATAAGCCATGTCGTTGCTACCCGACTTTAAATCTGTTCCATTCTCAGTTCCAATTAACTTCTATCCCGCACACATAGTTTCTACAGGATATAAACTTTTACTCACACATTCTTCCTTTCTTTCTATTTTACAATCTCTTTTACTCAATCCAGATAAACTTCCACATTGTCAAGATATATCCGTTCGCCCAGAAACCTTTGGTATCTATAAATTCTTCTTTCACATTTCGATTTATAATCTCAACTAGTCGATGCTTCCTCACACTTCTAAATCTCGGAATTCAGTTTCTAGACACAAACATTGCACTAAATTTTTATTTCCATAGCGCCGTAAATAACATCTGCGGAAAATGAAATTCGCCAATCGATGTTCAAAATTTTTTGTTATGTACAAAGCCGATTTGCGTATAAATATATTTTTAGTTATCACGATGAAACATAAAATGCAAACTGCATTAAACCAATGCGCTTTACGATTGTTATAGCGTTCAGTTAAAAACGTAAATTCTCGCTTAGAAGCATATAGGCTTTTCATGTTTTCGTGGCGGCACAACATTTATAACTTCCATAAATTGCAGTGTGGGTAATCGTGCGAAGCGGAAGTTGACCAGCTGTTTCACACAGCGATAAAAATTTTACCCTGGTTAAGATCGGTGCCGGCCACGAGAACGGTTGCTACAATGAAATCTCAAGGCGAACGTTTAATTCCGTCTCGTGGAAAATCAATCCGTCTTCTGATCTTCGACGTGGTGTTTGATTCTATATTTTTAAGCACAGAATTTAACCTCCACATTTAGTACATTTTTTGCTTCTTAGTACATTTTAGTTTCGATTAAATATTCTGGAAATTTATATGCCACATTCAGTTAGCAACTCTGATCGGATTTATCGGTGAAAACGAGTAGAGAAAGGGCCATTTAAAACGTTCAATATCTTTCACTTTTTTAATCAAATTAAGAGGCGTGAGCGCACTGTATTATTGAAATTTATTAATTCCTAAGATACTAAATATATAAATGATGTTAATAATTGATGGTGTTTCTCATCTTGGCTCGATTGTAACTCGTGTCCTTTCTGACGTGATCTCTATGTACCATACTTTATATTCTTTTAGACTTTTTCGTCTCGGTGTAATAAAAAATAGGTACTTTGAGCAGGTATTGCACATTCTCAATGGCATTATATAAATATATAATATACAGGGTGGTTGGTAACTGGTGGTACAAGCGGAAAGGGGGTGATTCTACGCGAAAAAAAAGTCGAAAATATAGAACAAAAATTTTTTTTTTAATTTTTTTAAAAATCTACAGAATCTGAGATTCGTTATAACGAGACGTGATAAAATGCACGCGTACCGAGTGAAAATTCAAAGTCGATTTTGTCGAAAACAAAGCCTCAAACGAAAAACTTTTATTGTATATTTTCAACTTCTTTTTTCGCGTAGAATCACCCCCTTTCCGCTTGTACCATCAGTTACCAACCACCCTGTATAAATGGTATTATTGGGTTGGCAACTAAGTGGTAATTATGTGGTAATGACAGAATCCGCAATCACTTAGTTGCCAACCCAATATATAATTGTTGCAAATTGTGGATCTTAGTAGCCGAAATAAATGTATAGGAACACTTAGATTACATTTAGAATTGATATCAAAATAGTTTCAGATTCTTCTGTTTTACGAGACGCTGTTCACGTACATTCTCCCACACACTCATACTCATATATGTATGTCACTATTACGCGGCTAACCTAGTGTAGCACACAAAATTACACATATCTCAATAATAATTATATATTATATAAATACACAATATTGTTAAGTTAAGAAAGTGACGTTCCGAATGTAGTTCTGATTCGATAGACTGCGGCTATTTCATCTTACCTTTCTTGTGACTCAAAGGTAGAAATATCAAGCAGTAAACATTTACGATAAATCGTAACGATTAAAACGGAAATTTTGTTGCTCACATATGTTACCGTACTAAACGTATCAAACTCGACAGTTTGACGCTGCGCTAGCGAGCTTTCGATCAATAGGTCCATAAGTCCTTGCCTGATAGATCCAACTGTATAGATTAGTTTAGCGTTATCTAAAGCCGTTTCTATGGCACACAACATAAACAATCCATAATCGATCGTCATAGAAACGCATCTAATTCAATTCCTACATGTCACGTAGATCAGAATAAACCTGTATATATAGAAACGTAAGTAAATAGTTCACGTACAGTGCAAATCCTTTATCCTAACATCGAGTACACGTACATTTATCTGAACTACAATCTCCAAATAGACTTATTAAGATAATTACTAACTAGCTTAAGAACAAAGGTACCTACCGTTCTTCTTTCTTTCAAACTGTCCATTGCTCAAACGCTTCCGCAGCCAATAAATTGGCAATCTCGAAGAGCAAGGAACAAGAAGCGGACTAGATTTCTTTGTAGCTAAACGTGCTTTCCTTTGCAATGCAATGGGGATCTTCACTCGGGCGTATCTTTCATCTCGGAGAAATTTTCCGTCTTAAGGAACTTAAGTAAAAAATACTGAATCTTATAAAAAGAGAAGATTCGCCGGTGCAAAGGGCCAGTGGATTTACAAAGGAATTCTTGACCTCGAACAATAAGTCCTTTCATGTCCTGTGACGTTTCTTATACTAGTTTTTCTTCGATTTCTATTGTAAAGTGAAGTCCGGTTATTTGAGTCACGCTAATTGTAAGCAATTTGCCTTGATTCCCAACAATTGTTAAGCCATCTACGTTTGAGCCTCTCAACTGACCAGTGGCGTAAATTCAGTGAAGTAGGACTTAATTGACTTGTCAAATAATATAAAGGGCTTATTTGAAAACAGACTACATGTGCAGCTTCGTATTAGTGGCGTTGTAAGCAGTGAAATACGTTGTATTAATTGATAGCTCGTCGGTCACAGTTTTCTACGAGAATGTAACCTTTATCCATTAAAATAAAAGAATATGTTCGGCTAATATTAGTGTATAATGTTAATGTTTTCAGCTGTAATTTTCATAACTTAGTACCCTATATACTTTTTCTTTTCTTTCCTTCCTTTACGTGGAGAAATCTTCATGGACACTCCGCCGCTCTTCTGCGGTAAGCAGCGGGGTAGTGTCGGGCTCGTACCGACTAAAACACCACGATGGTCGTACCTAGCGCGTTGCGGGGAGACCCTGGAACCGCCATAGCATACTCACGGTACCTTATATACCTACCGTACGATTATCCAAATCGAAATCATCCGTTTTTGACGCTTTCTCTTTCTGCACAAGTAAAGTATACGGTATTTCTTCATTCTTCCGTTAATACATTAAAAGTTAATAAGTGTAATTAACAGTGTGTAATAGTGTAAATGTAATTAATACTGTACAACAAGTTTGATTATTTTGAGCAAAGCTTAATGCTGAAGTTAAGATGTTGAAGTTCAGGTAACGCAAAGAACCTTACCTTACAACCTTATTAGAAATATTGCAACGTAGCGCAGTTCGTGTATCAGGACGATTTCAATACGATTTAGTGCTGAGAAACGCTAATGGAACGCTTCGCGTATGAAGCTGTTAACGGAGCGATAATTTCGCGACCAGAACGCAGAATTTCCACGCGCAAGATCCAACATTGTTCGTGGATCAGAGGTACGCTGAACGTAAATATACGGCCAGGCCACGAAGATTAACCGCGTTCGGACGATTTCCGCACACGTGCCACTCCCCGCTTGACTGAGTTTAACGCGCGCTTTAGCTTATTCACTGCGACTATATCACTTGCGCCGCTAAAGCCAAGCCTGGACATACGTGACATTTCGGTGTAATGAAAACAAACATGCGCATCCATTTTGGCGCGTTTCCATCGCGCAAGGTCTTGTCACGTGTCTCTTTTTAAGGAAACGAACAACGTTGAACCACCGTATTAAATAATTGTAAGATCGAATGTTTATACTAAACTTGTCTGTTTTATTTATGTGATCTATCTTCGTTTAAGGAAATTCGTTGTTAGTTGAACGGCTGAGAACTGATGTACGGGATGAGGTATATAATGGAAATATATGGAAAAACTGCACGTTGTGTATGTTGTACGTGTAAAAATATGATTGGAAACCGAGAAAGTTCTATACGAGACGCCCAAAGATTTGAGAAATTCGTATTATCATTATTCTGTTCCTGTAGCGGCATATGCGTCTTAGGACGTTTCGATTCGAAGATACCTCGCGTAGTTATTTTGCCTGGACAAAGCAATTTCACTGCTACGTGGAACCGGTAACCGGCGACAAATTCAAACCTTCCGGTACCCCCCTCAACCAGTATAAACAGACGACCATGTTCTCCAGACATAGTTAATCAGTCAGTCGCGCGAATCAATATCAGTATTGAGTCATAACAATTAGTATCAGTATCGCAGTATCGCGCAATCTTATAACGAATATCATCGAGTGAGCAACGCTTGCGATTGATTTTGTATTCTACATTTTAAAATATCTGTAAATATAGTTAACGAAATCAACTCATCTCGTTATTAATTTAACCAACAACACGTCCCACCGTCCACCACACAACCATTTTGGGATAGTTCAGGAAGCCATGGTTTTAGTTTATTCAGGTGAATATTGCATATGGTTTGAAGAAGATCACTTAGTGCACTATCCGACATTTTTCTATTGATTTCTCGAAATTTCAAGATCAGTTACAATTTTTTTAATGAGTGCTAAATTCTTCTTTTATTATCTTTCTCTTTAATGTTTCCCTTTTTTTTATTAAATAGTTACTTTTGAATTAATAACTCGAAGTAAATAAAAATAAAATCAACGTAATCATTCTTTGAGAAGTTATTCTGTTTGGAATATAAGCACAAAATTTTGATAGAAGATGTGTTTAATTCACCACTATAGAACTCCGCAAACAAGCCGAGAAGCCGGTATAATGTTCTTATTTGAGAAGAACACCGAAAGACACTTCCGCGTTCAATACAGGACAAAATTGTTTAAATCATGTTCCGATAATAGCGCTTATATCCGAGTTGGTTCTGTAAGTATTAAGAGCTGCATGAGTCACCAACATGGTAACTGACAATGAGTAATAGGAAGGGCGTGCTGAATGAAACGTTGAAAGCTTGAAACAGTAAGAAAGAGTGGCTGTTTCGTGAACAAAATGGAAACGTAATCGTATAGTATGATAAATCTTATCAAGATGACAGAAACTGGAACAAGCTTTTAACAAAATTCTCGGTAAATTATTAAACATAGTTTGAAAATTATGAATGTAATCGTTAGAAAATTTAATCAGTTAGAAGTTACTGTTACTTAAATAATTAGATATTAGTACTAATCGTAATTTAATTTGACGTTTCATTGTAAGGATGAATTAACTTATCGGACGTAATTAGATTCGTAGCTAATTAACTGCACCCTTTATTGGTGATATTAGATAATTTGCACAGGTGTACAAATTTAATTAACCCGGTAATTTCGAGTTTTCGCTTCAAACATCGCTAATTCCACGGCAAATTATTCGGACTCGTTAATGCGACGTTCTTGCAAAACAATGAGATTGAAATCGTCGAGAAACCCCCGAATATAGTTTGTTGCTTTCGACATCGTACTTTATTACATTCCGTACCTCTCGGGCCGGAAACAACCCCTGAGAAGGTTGTCCGTCTGTATAACGCTACTGAAATTCCTTCGCACCCGTGTTTCCTCACGAAAAATCAGATTTCATTTTACGCAGGAAGCAAGTTTGATATTTCAATCCGCTGCAAATACTATGTCATAGGCGATAATGTTATTTGAAGAAGTGAGATATTTAGATTACATTATATGTACAAAAGTAATTTACTGTATAATTCGCCGAACCTAATTATGAACAACTTCCACGCGACCTATATTTGAAAGCAGACTGTTTAACTTATTGTTAATGAGTTTTTGTGGTTAATGCGAGTAATTTTGACAGACAATGAAGTGTATCGTGTACACTTAACAGCACATTATAGTTTTCTACCAGGATATGATTTCTATTCATCAAGTAGTAAAAAGTTTGCTCGACTAATGTTAATATTTTAAATTGTAATTATTTTAATTTAAGAATGTGTGTATATTACTTTATCCCTGAGTTTCTTTGTACAATAAATTTTACCAATAATCTCTATTAATAATCTCTATACTTAAAGTTTATATTCTGGGATGTAACAAAATTTTTAATAAAAGAAGGATGTTTCTCATTTTTTGATTTTTGCACCTTGCGATCCGTAAAAAGGGTTTTATCTCGTGACGTAATGAAATCACTCATGCTATCTTCGTAGTCGGTTCGTGGCGTTTCCTAGTACGTGTTTCATGGTTGGCGAAAGGGATGTAGCAGAACGGAAGTCGTATTTTTGATCGCTTTCGTGCTCCACTTTCGGAAAACTTATTGCACCTTCAGTTGTTATCGCAGTCTTGTAATTCTGTCAAGATTCTACAAAACTATCCGTTCGTTCCTTTCAACGACGATACAAATGTATCATCGACGATATCTGATATTATACGAATTCAATTTCCACTGGACCTCATAGTAAATCATTCGAATATTGTTCACCAATAAGTATGATGCATGTTGAAATAAACAAGGTAAAAGATTTTGAAGAAGCGTCAAATCAACTTTCTATGTCTATCAGAACCTTGAAAATCGAGGTTACAATCTACAACTAATTTTTATTCAAAAATCTATAAAATAATTTGGAATTACAATGAATAAATTCCATTCCACGTAGGAATGAACCTACTCTTCATCACTCATCAATAGAATTAATTTCTTGCATCTATGAAAAGTTTAGAATTTCACTTTGAACCACCGATGACATAAGGAAATAAATAAAAAGACAAACTAGAAAACCGGTGTTAAAGTTGCCATCCATTTCTTATTCAATCTACGAAATAAGTGAGAATGCGATGAACAATTTCTACACGTAGGGATGAATCATATTCTCCATCAGTTGGCCCATGTATCTCATGATCTTGCGGAACTCATGTCGGGAGCACGTGTCAAGAAATATGTAAGTTACGTCACGCGTTGCTCGTCGCCGACTCGCTTGCACTAGGAATTCGTCAACGTGTAGCGCGAAAACCAGGCGCAAGGGTTTAATATTCGAGTGCTCGCCTCATGGTAGTTGCAGTGAATTCGGCGGTAGTTTGGCCGGTGGACGTAGAAATTTATCGTTCGCAAGTAAAGCCGTTGTGGCGTGACTAACGAAAACGACGATGATGTATTCGTTCCTGGATGGGATCGTCGATTATTACATTTCATATCCTGGCCAGAAGCACTTGAAGATATTGGCTTTCAATTTGCCGAGGCGAGCTTGTTCGTTTTCGCGGCCGCGGCTATCCCTGCAGAAGTGCATTCCTCGACTTCCTGGCAAGTCAAATAGGCCGGAATCCGCGCTGGAATGCGACCAGGTATTTTAAAGATGGGTACCCCTCCTTTCAACCCCGAATAGACGCCGACTAGATACTCAGCTTGCCGAGATTAATTGAAGCGCCGAACCCTGCTACAGGTATTTTAAGTCTCCTCCCCTCGTTAACACCATGAATTCCTTCGTGATACTCGTCTTCTTATTACACGTCACCTTGATTGGAGATTTTTACGCGAAAATTGGGTTTCTTGGTTAGCTCGTACCGCTGGATAGGTTGATTAGAGTAATATTAATGCGGCGAAATCGTTATGTATAGCAAGTAATCAATAATCTACTTGATATTCTATTAACTATACATTATAATATTATATAATATTATATAATAAATTTCATTATTTAACGCAATTTCATTATCTTCTCCATATAATTTACTTTTGCTCGATGCAGCTACTTTTCCTTCGCAGTTGTCTTTCGACAACCTTTTATTTTTCTTCTTCTCTGGTTCAGGGTCAATATCAAATTCTTCATAAATTGAAAAATAAGTCTGGGGCGATATCTTCGTACACGAACTTTCTCCCTATTACCTTGATGTCTAAAGCCACATCATATAAATACCGCCCACTTGTTTTTTTAACTCCATGGTGTATAACGTTATTTGTAGCAGAAAAATTGAGGTCCATCGATCATTTCCAAGATATATGACACCACCTCGGGGAAACCGGTACACCGAAGGTTGTAGCGGGACGTGATTTCACAGCGATTCGGTAAAATCTTGGGAAGAACCATGCTATTTGTGTAACGATACCCAACAGCTTTGCTGGAATACTCAGTGTTGTATCAGCGTCAGTTGACAACGGTCTCAAGGGGTAACGGAAGGCGAGTCTGAGTGCAACATTAATATTCCCGCTCAAAAGAAACTTTGTTCAAGTTTTTCGACGTTTTTGTTGGAAACTGTGCGGACACGAGGACTTTTATTCGGGATCGCCGTTACGACCGAACAATAACTCAGTGCATGGGTCACTCAATGGTTAAAAACGTTGAGAAATAATAGTCTCATCCGAGGCATCGAGAGTAGAAAATCGCGAACAAAACGGACAGGGAACAGAAAGAGAGTGATGAACGTTACGAGCGACAACTACTTAGACTTTGAAAGCCGACGTTACTCACGCTTTTCTATTCGATCCCCAGCTAGTCCCTGGGTCGTTCGATATTGGGCGTCTTCGCAATTTTCATTTGTTCATCGAGCGAACTCCGCGCAAACATCGAACTCGTAGAATATGCGTACTAATGTAACGATATTGCCGGATAAGAGGATTGCGGAACAAGAGAACTCGATGCAGTTGGAATTTTTAACCTACGTTGAAATGGGATTACCTGCGACGTACAATTTAATCTGCGTATAAAACTTCGCGCGAACTTGCGAATCCGACTGCGAGTTCTCCTTCGTTCGTTGCCTTCGTCGCGGATTGCGCGATAAAGAATATGCTACGTGTCTTTCCTATAGAAGTTCGAAACGTTCACGAGGAGTATCGTCCGATTTGTGTTTCTTTTCTGATTCTCGAGCGAAATTTTTAGGGAATCTAATTTAATCTAAATCGAATTGAGACTTAAGATCGGAGGTTTCGACGATAATCGAATGAAAATCGGAAGTCAGAGGAAGGGTGAATTGAATTTAATGAAATTTTAAACGACCAATGCTCTTTAATCTTGTTAGATAATGGCCGGTTGGATCGCGATTTGTTCCTACAGAAACGTAGACAAAATTGAATTGGATGCATTTTCGTTGAATAATTTACGTTTAAATATAACCTGATATTGTGATAAAATATATGAATATTGCGTTTGCTTGTTGAAAAAAGGTGAAGGGGCACGGAACGGCGTATGGCCATCGATCTTAAATTCGACACTTATATAAAGACAAACCGTAAAAAGGTAGAAGGTCTAAAGATAAATTGTCGAAGCTTGTCCGCGAGAAACACGTATATCAAAAGGCGCAATTTACTTCCACCTGTAATCTTTCAACTCGTAACACTTTATTCGAGTAACGGGAACCGGGTGAACGCGTGGCAATTTATTTCGAAAAAACAAAACAAGTTTAAGTGGTCTGTACCTAAAGAATTATTAAACGTCTTGAAATTTTCCACAACACTTTTTTATATCTTCTACGCGACTACCGAATAATAAGCCACGGAAAGCGTTCTCAACTTATTATTAATCGAGTCGTTTAATTAGAATTTTGTGCAATCGTGTAATTAAAAATTAATAGAAAAGAATCGATTTCAATTGGTTCGATTTCAATCCTAGTAAATATAAATATGATATAGTTACATTTTTCTAACAATGTTCACGTAAAAGAATAGAACAAATGAGATATTAATAAATAAAAATGTTATTATACAGTAAATTACCGCAAAAGATAGCACATTGAAATATCAGTTACAAATATATTATATTTACATTATTTTCAATAAATCGCCTTTCAACATTACGAACGACGAAACTTTTAAAACACCTCTAACTTTTAGCTTCAATTGGTACCTCGCAAAATATTTCATTTTACATATCCGTCAGGTGAATTTAAAAGACACGTGCGGATATTTAAATTGGCTACAAAATATTGGAATGCGTTTTTACGAGTTTCAGCAAGTCCGTAACGAGGAAGAATAACGCGGTTTTAATTTGAAAACGGGTCGAGCGTCGGTTTTACGTGTTGCTAACTTTTCTCAGCCAGCGAGACTTCTATAATCCAGCGGCGACATATGTATACACACAGAATCGTTTCGACTATTATGAGCTGGTGGCATACAATTCTTGTCATGATTTGTCGCCCCTCGATTTTTAGCTTTCGTAATTTAAAACCCTCTCTCGAAACTTGCCACGTAAAGGGATATTTGCCAGAAAATACTTTCAAACGAATTTCGTTTCGAATTTCTTTAGGCGCCACCTTCTACCACCTGGTGATAAGGTTAACGGGCTACGGTTAACGTTATTCCCAGGAATAAAGGAAACCTTTTGGAACGAATCATTGAACAGAAAAATAAACTGAATCGTCTTTTGATGAACCGCTGCCATACCGTCCTGACACAACCGACGCTTATAAATCCGACGTATTCGTTTGGGGCGCAAAGTCGAAAATAGAACAATTTTCCATTCCGCCTTCGAATCCGTAGTAAATTCGTTTCGTTCCACTCAGATATAACGATGGAAACGTCTCTGATCGATACATGCTGCGTGAAATGATATTTATTGGATCATCCTGAAAGCTCCTGAATTTCCACAATCCTTTATGTTGAATAAATAAATCTCTATTGAAAATCAATATTGTTCTCTTTTTAAATAATACAAAAAAATTGAATACACAACGTCTACCATTTACATAAATATGAGGGTTATTTTCACTGTTATTTGGTAATGGGAAAACATAGATAAAATGAGATTACGTTATTCGAGGACCTTTAGTTGATGGTAAAAAAGGAAAAACTCCTTTTTTTCTTCCTTCATAGTAATCCTAAAAGTCACTTTAAAATCATCAACTTTTTTGGACTGAATATATCATTTATTTTTTCAATTGGACGATATTGAAACTAGTTCAACGGCTTATAACATCATAATCTTGAAATGACCTCCATGGTGTCCCCGAGGGATTTCTTTACAATTAAATGCAAATTGATTATAGAATTTTTCTCAGTTGCTTTTCCTTTATCTTTAAGCTTTTACTTCAACAAAAATGGAAATAATACAGATGACTGTAGTTAGCAAGACTTCTTAAGAATTGTGGATCTTAATGACCGAAATAAAAGTAAAGGAACACTAAGGTTACACTTACAATTCGTATTAAAATAGTTTTAGGTTTATTTAATAAACGATTTCCAGGATCTTCGTCGATATACACTTGCATGCGTCTCAGCACTCTCTTTGTCTCACCATCTTCTATAACACACCGCCAACAGAACAATTACATTCATCTGTTTTTCGAGACGCCGCGCATGCATATACTCCCACACATTCATATTCACATACGTTTGTCACTACTACGCGGCTAATCTAGTCTAGCACACAAAATTATACATATCTCAATAAGACTCACGGCTATACATTTCTGTAGTTTCTGTAATGTCTAACATCGAGAGCACATATTTACAGAATTACAGCATGCAGTTTTTATATGTTGCCTTTTTTCGGTGTTGAGGGGCAAGGAAAGGATCCTGATTGCCCTAGGTAATGGGCAAAATGTAATGTTGGGACATGTGCAAAGATCAGGTCAAAGCCTAACGGTTCACTGTCAGGTAGTATGGAATGACGTGGATTTACGTATGGTCGTTGTCACAAACATTTCGTCGATTTCACCAAAGCAAGTGAAGTCCCTATGTAGATCCGTTGTGGTTGCGTAACGTCGATGGAACGGTTAGGCTCCCCCCAATAACCCAACCGAATCGAGTCTTTTGCAGATACAAGTCGGTATCGTTTGATTGATGGATAATTTGTTCGCCGCATAGTGATGCTAGTGTTGATCCCGCGCTCAATAAAATGTCGATCGGGCCAGGCCTATGGAATCTTGGATCGGCTGGTTGGAGATTCCTGGGTATTTGGATCATTGATCTACGGGTTGATCTGGGACCAATGTCGCTATTTGCCGGTGTTACAAAAAACGTCAATGTACATTTGTATGTGCCTTCCATGGAGGTTATTGTGGTCGTGATATGGAGCTTTGCAGTCGTCTTTAGGGTATCAAGGGCTCCGATTGGGATCGAACATCTCCAATGCTTTATGCCGAGTGATTTGACCAACTTTTCGGTCATAAAGTTCATGGTTGAGCCGGTGTCTAGTAGAGTTCTACATCGGATTGGTTGTGCCTTGTGATTAAAAATGTTTATTTGGGATGTGACTAACAGGTCGTGACGCACTGGGTCAGATGGAGACGTAACCGGTGAGTAGATCTCTTTCGAAGTCGTGGGCTTTCGTTGCCATTGTTTCCTCTATCCTTGAGTGTTAGATGTGGGTCTTAGAGTAAATTTTCAACCTCTCCGCGGAGACGAGGGTGGTGTTTGATTACATGGTGGTGTTGATATCGGTCCGGAACCAGTACCTGATTCACATTTTGTCGGTATCGACGTCGATGCTTGTTGTACGCTGTTCGCTTCAGAGTTGGTGTTTGACTCTTCTCTCGCTGAGATTTGACTGACTGTCCGCTCTCACGTAATTACGAAGGAAAGCTCGGTGTGGGTGTGATTTTTGAACGAAGGAAGTGGATTCGTTGTTCACACTTTTCGTTAGGAAACGTGAGGGTAACGATCCGCGATGCCCATTGGTTATAGCCAACGTTAATGAATGAAGATAGGAGGAGGAAACCTCCTACCAATGTGGCTCGTGTGTGACTTGTTCATGGGAAAAGCCTGCTTTTTCCGATAGGTTTATAAGAGCGCACAATAAACCTAAGGATTGCTCTAAGGACCATCCATAAACCGAAAATGCTTACAGGATTAAGTTAAAAGATTCAGTTTATAGTGGGGCCTTAGGTTTATTGAGGGTCTGAATGACGGTACGCGGACCCTTGGCAGCCAGACCACGAGGGACATCGCACGGACCATCTCACGCGATGTAACGCCCATATCGTTCTTCATATTTCTCTTGCTTTATTTATCGCGCAAGCGCTTCGTGGTTGAATTGCAAAATATACAATAAAACATGGCCAATTACTTACCAGTTTTATTCGCGGAAACTACGTAAACTAAATCATTGTGAAGAAATATATTTGCAAATTAGGACGAACACACAGAAATGGATTCATAGGTTGAATTTAAAAAATTTCTTTTTTAAATTCTGTTATGTTTCACGAAAAGAAGTTAGTTTGTATTGTTTACGTTAGAGGTGCTTTTTAAATAATGTACACGGAGAAATTGCTAGGATACTTATGACTTTTTAATTAAACGCTTATGAATCACACAAATAGTAAACGAAATGGAATTTGATAAACATAGTGCCACTGTAATTAACTAATAAATTTACGTTCCAACAAACATAGGCACGCGGGCATGTAACGTACAAGAGACATTTGTTGCAACTGCAGCGTGTACATTAATTGCTTCACGGTTTAGTTCGCTTTACATAATTATTCCTGCAATAAAATATCAGAGTAATTGTTGCCAGCACAATAATACGGTTCCCATTGCGCGATCGTTAACGAACTGCAAAGCGTTCACGGCTGTAAGTACTGTCTTCCATAAATTCTGAATGACAAAGATACTGGATACATTTCGATACGAATTGATCGTATTGTAATTTGTAGAATTGTTACGATAGCGATAACGATTTAAACAAACCGTTCTATAAATTACATTCAACGATCGTTTTATATTCAACCATTTTTCATGATTCGTTTTGCACATACAGTTTTATCAACGATTAATATCAGAGTTTACCTAACATTTATTATTTTCGAACGGAATGAAGGGAAATTTTTTCTCAGGATGAAACTAATCGAAGAATTCCATGAATTCTGTGAGTCTTGATATGACGACGTTGTGCTCAAAATACGGCTGAAAATTGTATTTTACAAATTTCATATATAACTTTTTTTAACTCTTCATACATACGCTTTTTAATTTTGCTTTGTTTGAATTATCTTCGAGTTGTATCTTTTTGTCATTAGAACATTTCTTAACTTTGAAGAGAACAAAGAATTTTTATTGATACGCGTGATTTTTCGGTGAGCGTACATAGATGTTTGTAACTGGCTCGTTATCGTGCGAGAAGGAAAATTATCATAAATGAAAGAAGGAAGAAGGCAAAGCTTGAAAGTAAAGAAAGTTCAATCAAATAGAAGAACATTTTTGTTTATTCGCCGGTTATTTGAGAATTGCTCGCCCTGCGATCCGAATAAACACTTGTATTGCATTTCCTCCTTCCTTCCTTCCTTACTATGCACAAAACTTCTGATTTTCCCCTCCTGTGCGCGCTTAGCTTTCGCTTTACAATCCAAACATCTCCTACTAATTTCCCGATTATGAATAACACGTAGCGATCATTACAGCCATCCGATTTATCGTCCGGAAATAACACAATATTCAAAATATGAATATAGCATTCAGGCAATTGATTATTCTGTCGACTAGTCGATTTGTACACAGGAATATTTAATTTGGTTATAAATGCTTAAATAACGCGAATCCCACATCAACGTGTATATTTCGTTTGCGTTAATAATTATCCCCCGATGTTGTTTGTGAAACGAACGTAATAGGTATTGGGTTGGCAACTAAGTGACTGCGGATTTTGTCATTAGGTGGTATAGACAAAGTCGGCAATCACTTAGTTGCCGACTCAATGTTATAGGATTTCTTTATTAGAAATGTTAGAAATTAGGATTTCCAATGGTTTTTATCCTATATGATAATTTATTGATAGATGGATATATTACAGTGAATTAAACAGAAAACGATGATTATTTGACGCGAACTTAATGCATTAGTGTGATATGACAACTCTTGATTTTTGACTCTTCGGTGGCTAACTGAACTTCAACTTGCTATGCCGAAATATATCGATGGCCGTTAGACATATCGAAGCTTTTCCACCCTTCCGGTTTATCGGCATTTGCGTTTTACCGTCGACATTGTCTGTATACCGGCGATCTTTCCGCGGTACTGTAATAGAGACCGAAGAAGCCGCTGTAAAGAGAATCGTTGTGTCAAAAGCTAAACACTAGAGGAGAAGTAGAGTTTTCCTAGAAGTGAGAATCGCTTCAACACTGCCCACTAGCGTTATATACAAAATGCGCAATCACTTAGTTGCCAACCCAATACAATGGCTCACGAAAATATTCGAACGCCTACAGAAATATTTGATGCTATTTTTAATGTATTATGCGTATACGTATACACGCGTACTAAATACGTAAAAGTAATTTATGATAAACGTTGAGATACTTTCGTGAACCAGTTCAATGTTTCTGCCTAAACTTTCCACATTGAGAAGAGAAAAAAATTCACGTAGACAACTTTCACTGCCCGCAGCGCAAAAATAATAGAAATTTTTTACATCATTCGACAAATGCCCTATAATTTCGCGTCCAATTTCTCGTTAATTCATCGGATCGCTCAGTTCCGTTTCGTACTGTTCTTCGCGTATGCGAATAATTGAGATCCGTGGAACGCGCCGGTCTTCCCCTATCCTCTCGAGAAATTATGCCATTATCGTGCAATTTTTTACCTCGCAAGATATTTCACAAGACGTTTAAGATGACGCGTTGCGTTGAATTTGTCGGTTTGGCGATTCGACGAACGAGCCCCGTCGGGGAAACGATATTAAAGAAGCCGCGCGACGGATACGATTAAAAAACGCAGGGTAAAGAAGGAACGATGGATAGAATGGGCGAAAAGAGCGCGAGACATCGCAGGAAGAAGAGGAAGGGAAAATGATTGTTATTAAAAGCCACGAAAGCGCGAGCTACGAGTCAATCTCTCCCTGGCCGGACTTTTGCCCAGCGACACGGAAAAATTTCGCTGCTCTTTCGGTCTCGCGCTTAAGTCGTGCTCCGGGCACGTACATCAAGAGCTACGACTATTAAGGAACAAAAGGCGGAAAAGGAACGAGAGCAGAGGCGTACTCAGAGATATGGAGACGAGGAGGCTGGATAGAGAGTGAGAGACACGGACGAAAATTAAAGAAACGACGAAAGAAACTCATTGTTAGAGTGAAGAAAATGAGAAAAACACGACGAACCGAGAAGGGGGCGGCTGTAAGGATAAATATTAAATGGAACTACAGAGGGGGAGAGTGCACGGTGAAAAGTTGATAGAGATGAAGATACAGAACGATAATATAAAATGTACCCCGAAAAAAGAAGGGGAAGAATGAAGAAAGAAAGTCATGGTCGTGTACCGGAAAAGAAAGAAAGGAGAGGATGGATAAAAACTCCAAGATGGTTAGAATGAAGAAACAGATATACATGCGGGAAAAAATGAAACGGGTAACATTGGTGTTAGCGGGAGAAACGAAGACATTCGATGAAATAATAGTATAAGCGAGACAGGAGAAACGAAAAGGGAGAGAAGACAGTGTAGAAGCCATAAAGTCTGGCCACGAGAATTTCATATTCCCCTTCTTTAACGCGTTTCCTCCAGCAAGGGGGAAACTCGGGAGCCAGAGCGAGGATCTTAAACCAGAAAGTTCACCCGCTGAAGTGGCTACCTCGCTACGACCTATGCCCTTGCTCAGAATTTACAAGTTCTTAAATCCTGCCACCACCGAGGGGGTTGTTCGAAGGTGTTAAATTCTTCGCGAATACAAGTTTTGTTTCTCGTATCGTCGATAACAACGGTAACTTCTCTTAAGATCGTTCAAAACGTTCCTTCTCTAAATAAAATAGCAGTCGATAAAAGAACTCGTTACAGAAACTGATCTTCTATCATAAATGATACGCGAATATGTATGCATTTATGAAAAATTTAAGCGTGCAAAAAATTCGTAGAGCTCACGTAATATAGGAAATGCACAAAAAGAATATCTAAAAAGATCTTGTTTACTTAGGTTGGTAAAAATATTCAAAAATTTGCAGAAACATCAGCAGTCTAATAGTCATAAAAGTGATAAACGTTTCAAGTTTGAGCTTAGCGCACTATTTATGAACTTCAATCTACGAAGCAAAATTAGACGTATAGCAATAGACAACGTAAGGTCTAGCATTTCTGATAGATGACGACGTTGGGCGATGCAGAACTGGGAAGAAGAGCATTGGCCGATGATTGATAGTGAAAAATACGAACGTGTTTGCACGTGGCAAAGCCATTAAGGCGACCAGTTAAACGAGCGTGCCTGTTTTACGAAACAAAAAAGATTCGCCACCTTCGGCCATCAATAAGACGTTACATCCAATATGCGCGCGTTTGTCGATAGACGTTTAAGGTTATTTTGTCATTTCGTCTCGTGGCGTGAAACAGGATAAAAATCGATAGAAAAATGAACGCTGGTTCACACGAATCTGGCATTAAAAAATGCTTCTAATGTTCGATTTATGGAGTTTCAATTAAGATAAACAAACCGACGATGACGCGAAAAAGCCGTCGACTAAATGTTTTCTGTTTCAAAGTTCACTTTTCGCTCGTTGCGAATTCATTAACCGCGAATTATTAGTGGATAAACGGTGCTTTCGGGTTCTGAAACGCGTAGATTTGGTAGCATGATCGATCGATGAATTATCGCTTTCGCGGGTGCAGTTAAATAATCGAATAAATTTGTAACTCATCGAGGCTTTGAAACGTTTACCATTAATAGTATATAACGAAACGACTCATAGAGTAATTACTAGACTTCGAATGCACATGTAAATTGTAATTTTTATGGATGCAAGCGAATAAATAAGATTATTTCGCCTACTAAATATTATAATGAATATCATACTTTGGATTTATGTATTTCTGTATATTATTGCGTCGTAATCTTTTTTGTCCTGGCTTCGTACGTATTAGAAAATGTTCACAATTTTGTGCAATGTCTTTGCCTTTCGAAAATTCTCTTTATTTTCTGATATGCTTAAAATTTCGTAGCTTTTCAAGCTTAGAAAAAGGGACAAACATTACAACTTAATATATGCATTCTGTGTTTTGCATCTTTCAATTTTTCATAAATCTACAAAAATTTGCATTTTACTGATTTGTAGCGGCACTCCACAGTAAACTTTCCAACGGTTTCTGTCCCGTGGCTCGCTACACAAGGACCCTAAAAATTCTACGGACGAATGTCGATACATCCTCACAGAATATTTTCAGCTAACCTAAGACCCGCTATAAATCTGAGGATTTATTTACCTAAGGTTTTCCAATGGAACAAATAGTCTTTGTCTTAACAGTCCCTAAATTTATCACCTATTACGGGAAGATACGGGAAATCTACTTTTCTCGCGTACGATGCTTCCTGCTATCAAAACTTTCTCTTAAGGACGGTTAGCATAGCATCCTTCTCCAACCACCACCACAGAAATTAACCAATTAACAGCAACGTCCATTTCCCTCACTTTCCGAATGAAGGCTTTCCCTTAACGAATCTGATGATCTCGTATCCTTAGATGCACCCCATCATAGTTTTCTTTTGCAGCATCATCGCGACGAAAAGTCAGTCGTTAGACACTTGTTGGTAGTTAGCAGTAATAATTGATCCGAGTTTCTCGACATCTTAAGCAATCATCTGAGATGGATAGGTGGTCGTGATAGTGCGCTAACTGTTGGCTGTGTGTAACTCCGCTGGTTGTGTTCCGTTGGCTGAGATAGGTTCTGCTGGGGGTGTAGATGTCGCTGTTGGGGTACCGCTGTTTTTCTTCTAATGTAAAAATCGTGGAAGAAAAATCGGAACATGGTCGCCGGGATTTGAACCCGGCTCCCGAACGTTCGTAACCTAAGGCGCTAACCACTGCGCTGCCGTCGTCCGACTCTAGTTAGTGTCGAGTGATGGTATTTGCTGTCGAGTGCTGCCACACATCTTCCGAATTTGTATCGTGCATCGAAACGCATCGACCAGAAGTCAAACTTGTAATCGCGAATCGCGAACCGCTAATAGTAATTGCGAATCGCGAACCGCTAATAGTAATTGCGAGTTCTACGCAAAGTGTACATATAGAGTATATGTTAATAAATATATATTGTTAAATATACTCAAGTGTTTCTTCCGCACCTATCACGACCTGTCCACCTCAGATTATATACGAATCTCGTACTTTTTCCTAATTCGACTGTATTTCTCATTGTAGCATATTTTCTATTAACTATTGTTGACGAAGTGAAGTTGTTATTAATTATTCTGGTTGACTAAAACGGAAGAAAGCAAGATACCGTTTTGATTTCGGTGCGACGTAAATCGTTCTCACACTGAAGTTCCAGAAACAGATAAGGAAAATTTAGTTAACTCCCATCTGGTATCAGATCGAAGAAATAGTATATATAGTTCGTATAACTAAATACGTGACTGCACATTATAATAAATTCAACTTACTGTCGTTGGGAATTCAACTGTTTTCCACTTCTCACGAAGTTCAACGGAAGATAAAGGATAGAGTACATAAAGTTTCAGACAAACGACTGCTACTACCAACCAGATACATTTTGAAACAACCACGCGTGTTATCTTGACACTGGTCCAAATGTAAAATATGTATAATAAGAAATATTTAAAACCGCATAAAAAGAAAGATACATCTACGTGCTATAACAAATATGGTACAAAATTTCAATAAATTATATTTATTGTAGAATTTGTATAATTTTCAAGTAATTGTTTCATATTCATTGAAAAGCTGAAGTATTTTAGCTTTCAATCATGTCTTCATATAAATAATTATACTCTATACATATCGTTGATTCGCTACAAGATCGTTTATTTTAAAATATCTGTAAGTATCAACTCTAAAAGTGAACAATTTCATTATTTTATCTAAAAAAGAATTATATTATTTAACAAACAGAATTTCACAATTCAAAAATTATTTCAGCTCTGTTTTTAATAGTAAGATTATTAGATATTTTCAAAACTCAAAGATTATTATCTAAATCGTAATAGAAAGAATTGTTTTTCACCATTAAATGGTCGTGTCTGTAATTTCCTGAAAAATGTATTCTTTCTAACTACATCACTCTTTTATCAAACCAACGACAAATAATAGGTCGTTTATCTTGATTTATTAATGTTACACATAACAAGTAATTTTTAATTCCACAAGATTTCCAACCTTAAAAAAGCGACAAAAGAAACATCAAAATTATTTGGCAAACGGTAACAAGATTTTATCGCGCTCGTTGCGCGCCCATTGAACTCCAAATGATTAATTGAAGATTGAATTAACGCGGCGTGGAATACAATATTCACACGGGAGTGTGACTTCATTTATTTTGTCGTTCTCGGTTATTAAGCAATTAGTTCTTTTGCTGCACGACTTCTCGTGTTTAATTTCCTCCTCCTATTCTTGTACTTAATCGAACATTTCTATGTATACATTTATCTTTTTTCTGCCTTCTTTTGCCGTTTTCTTCCTCGTATGGCCCTTGGCACACGAAATTACGCAACACACAGAGGAAAACTTCTCGTTGCTTCCCGCAAACTTCCGCGGCTACGGAATACGCCGCAAAAACTTTCGCACAAGAATTCTGAGCCAGTCGGTGATATAGTACAACGGACTTTAATTTTCCTAGGGCGCGGCGGTACTCAAAATTTCTATCCAAGTTTTACAATTCAACGGGGCCGCCCCTTCGGCCAGTAACCAATGTGAATCACGGTGAAACAATCGGAAAGTTAGCGCTGGTAACTACCCCAACCGAGAAAATTACGTTCGCAGCGAAACTTCTCTCGGGACGGCAGTATGGAAAAACGTCGTTGTTGCTGCAAATTGAACCATACTGCTGTGCGACAACGTGCCGCGGATTACGTGCCACTTTGATAAGGTTTTAAAACTACGCATAAGTAGTAGGACACCTGGTGCAAATCGATTAAAATGTTGATATTTTTATTATGTTTCCGACATTATGACAAAATAATCTCCCCCTACTGTTAATTCTTTATTTTTCGCTATCACTGGGATCAAATGTTCTACTAAATTTAAACTGAAACAATTACATCTCCATCATTTAAATTATACGTTTATCCAATATTTCTTTATTTGTAGTAGTTAATGTTAATTATCCTTTTTATCAATATCTCCTAACTGTATATAGTCCTTTATGATAACATCAGAGATGAAAATTAAATTTGAATATTTTACATATTTAGATACTCGGCATGCTAAAAACAGCATCTAATAATTGTATATTTATTTTAACGAGAAGCAACAATTGATATCTGACACTGGCGTATCAAAAACAAAGACTATATATTCTGTCTGTATATTGTTAACACTGTTATAAAATGTTGCGAGGACAAGAAAAGTGTGAAGTAAGACAAATCAAAAAGATCATTTAGTTCAAACGATGAGCGAATGAGTAGTAGAGTGAGCCACTGCAGTCCCACTATAACTCGAAATATAAAATGACATCCACCCACTGTATAAGAGCGGTCCGAGTTTCTGCAAATCCAGAGCGTCGTCTCATCTCGAGAAGTGACTAGGCAAATCAGCATAGCGAAACACTGATGTTCGAAATTTTTGACGAGACTTCCGGAAAATGGAAATCTTGCAACGTACGAACGATCGGTCCCGAGAAGAGATTCGTGTTGGGATAGTGCGAGTGGAGACGCTTACTATTGTAGCGGTCCATGGTCGTAGAGAAAGTTCCAGGGTTGAAGCACGTGTGTTGGTCACATGGCTCGCGAAACAACGTCTGAGGACAAGATGACGTAAAAGAATAAATGCTGGGACTTACTAAAAAAATCCATGAGCCTTCGAAGAGAACATTTATTGTTTTCTTGCCTACGAGTTCTTCCATCCCCATCTCGGAAGAAAACTTGCTCTACCGAGGACCTCGGCACCCTATAAAAAGGAAAACGAGGAAAAATGCGAGATAGTCGACCATAGTGCATCATAGTCGTTTCTTAGTTGTTCATAGTCGTTCTTAGTCGCTGGTGGTCAACAAAAGTTTGATTCGGTTGTTGTCACGGAAATTTGCGAGGACGGCACTATGGGCCAGGAAAATCCGCCTGTCAGACGTGCGCGACCAAGCGAACCAAGCGCTGAGACACCGTGTGGCCCAACTTACTATGTTGAGACGGTTAGGATGTCTGGTGAACATCGACCCTTCTCTAGAAGAAGCAATGACCGCAAGGTTGCTGTTGGAGCTGGGAGAATCCCCGAGAGACATGGGAGCACACTGATTGAAGCTGGGTTACCTCGATCCTGAATAATCGCTACTCTTGCGAGATTCTTTTTTTTGTTTGTTATATGTATTGTTTTATGTATATATTTGTATTTTTGTATATACAGGGTGGTTGGTAACTGATAGTACAAGCGGAAAGGGGGTTATTCTACGCGAAAAAAGAAATCGAAAATATAGAATAAAAATTTTTCGTTTGAGGCTTTGTTTTCAAGAAAAGCGACTTTGAATTTTCACTCGGTACGCGTGCGGTACGTTATAACGGATCTCACTGTAGATCGTTATCGCGATGGAAAAATTAAAAAAAAAAAGAAAATTAAAAAAAAATTTTTATTGTGTATTTTCGACTTCTCTTTTCGCGTAGAATCACCTTCTTTCCGCTTGTACCACCAACCACCAACCACCCTGTATATTAGCATTTGTAGCGGCACACGAGTCAGAGATCGATTCAAATCCTGATGTTGTTTTGCCTGGGAGTATTAAGACCGTTAGGTTACAAGTAATGTAAGAACAAATAAACTCCGAACAAAACAATGTTGCTGTTACATACAACCGTCAAACGTAGACGAATTC
>NT_177537.1:0-8280 GCF_000188095.3 Bombus impatiens
TGTAACAAAGAACATAACAGTTACGGCTTTTCGCTCTCTTCCACCCACTCTCAGTCAAGCAACCACGACGATTTCCATGTTGGTCATTATTCATTCTTCAGCCCACTATTCGGACAATCCTATTCACTATCACTCTCTCAAGCGTCTCTACATCTTAATCTTTGTTCGGCAGGGCGTACGCTGGCCTGCCAATGCAGTCTTTCAGGAAAAGGAAAGGGAAAATAAGCATAACCCGAGGATTCGAACCTGCTTACAAGCAGTTGATGCACGGTGAAGCTATAGCGCCAAGTTAGTCCACGCGACGGTATTTCAATAGACCAAACCCAATAGTCAGCAGAGAGTTAGAGGAAAATGGCAAAAAATAAAAGAGACAAGGCATCGAAAGATAAGAATGTACCACTAGGAACACTCCCAAAACCTTCCAAGCACATTTTGAACAAGCATCGGCGAAATTGAAAGATAAGAATGTACCACTAGGAACAGCCAACACACTCCCAAAACCTTCCAAGCACATTTTGAACAAGCATCGGCGAAATTTTTAATTTTGGCACCAGTGCCATTCATAAAAATCTCTTGATACGACTCCCTCAGCAGGGGCCAATCATACGTGACAGTCAGTCAAAACGTAGTAACCTACCCGGAAAGAGTCAAAACGCAGTCGCCAAATCGAAAAGGAGTCTCAGTCTGTACTCACTTGCAGTTTGGCTGTCGACATATTCACTATTATATCAAATATTAAAGTTATTAAATTGTTGAAAATATAAAATTTTATAGCCTGTTAAAATCAGTGTTATACTCATTGAACCACCCCTATTATCCTAATCGAAATGGGGGATCGACCTATTCGTGGCGTCGATTATTCTGATCGCAACGGGAATTTATGCTTCCCGTTGACGCGTTTCGAACAAAACGCGAAACGGTTTACGTTATCTTCTAAATAGCGTCCGAGTCAGTCATGAATGAAGAATAATGTAATTATCTTTATCCTTACAATTTATCGGTCCATCAAGAACTTCATGGAGAGGACTCCCATAATCGTGTTATGTTTTGCCAATGAATATTATAACAATCGGAAACCAATGCATCATTTTGTGATCGCATATTGTTTCCGGATGAATTTATTACTGGGCTGTCGAAAATCCTCATTAGTTGTGGCAAGTGGGCAGTTAACGTACATGGAACAATGTTAATGTTAAGTGCGGAATAGTATGAAAAAAGATTAGTGCATCACTTGTTTATTAAAAGTACTTCTTAGCAACAATAAACCCTTAGGAAACACTCTGAGTAGGACAAACAAAGCAGAAGAATAAAGCAAGAATAAAGAATAAAGAAGAATTTTAAAGCCATGGGCGTTGCCAGCAGATGGTAATGAGCAAGGTAAAAGTGCCCAATAGGTTTATAAAGTTATTGTTCCTAGGAGAACCAAGATTTCCCGAGGTGATAAGTATGAACGAGTAAAGAAAGAAATAAATTAAAAAGTAAATCTATAAATATAAATAAATATATAAACGAATAAACACCTAAATACGTAAAATAATAACGCTACAGATATATAGAGAAAAGTATAACTGAAGTAACGGTGAAATTTTCGCTTAATAAAGGATGCGATCTTCAATAAGATCGAGACTAGATTAACGCAAAACACATGTCATGCGGTTTGTGCAACGTTACTTTCCGCTTGAACGTTATTGTCACCGTACCTTTGCATTACATGATTCTGATTGATCCACTACTAACGAAAATAATTGAAGTGGTCACGTTAGATGGTCCACTCTGTTGCGAATTCTGAACTAAGTGGCGATCAGTCAGGTTGCAATTGATCGGTTGATATCGCGAGCCTTGAACGAGATTAACGCTCAAAGTGAAGGTAAATTAAAGATGCCGAGTAGTAGTATGTTTAGGTTATTTATTTGCGCTCTTTGGTATACAAGAAGAAAATCACTAGCATGTTATGATATAGAATAATGTTATGTTTACTTAATACGATTTAGTGTAACACGAAGAGTATGACGCTCTCATGAAGACTGTTAGAAGACTCTGATAATACTACTCAGCTTCGCTTAATCCATATATACCAACTTTCCGTCCCTGGGTTTTCCTTCTTACCATGGTTTTTTGGGATAGGAATCTATTTCTTTAAATCTTGTAATTGTGGGCGTATATCCTTTGGTGTTGCTGATTGATACCAGCTGTTTACTTTTGACCTGACCATCGGGCACTTAGGGTGTTTATTAGCCTCTTAATGAGATCCGCATTGTAAGGTATTCAATTGGGGTGGTAGGAAATTCAGACTTTCCCAAAAAGGCATATGTGTTGTCTGAATCATAAATGGGAGGCCACTCCAAATCTCGAACACATTATGTGTTACACCGCCTAAAGCATCTTCACGCCAGCCCTCGCGACCGGACAACAACCGGCCTACGTAATGTCATTTCGACCCTCAATAAACCTAAGGACCCACCATAACTTTCACTTCCCTGTATTGCTTCGCCATGTGTCTTCAATCCGCTTGTCTTGAAGAATTTCTAAAGCTTAAAAATATTCTCGAAACACAGTCGATTTTTAGAGAGGTCCTTGGTTTTATTAGGCGCACTTAAAACACGGAGAAAGCGGGTATGCGTCCATTAGGAAAAACCGAATAGCCCTCTAATAAACCAAGCTAGGTTTTCCTCACGAACACGGTCATCTATCCACCACGAGGGTAGGAGACTTCCTACTCATTCCTTCGAGCAGTAGTGCAGGTCATGCCCAATCGACACCGCGGTTCGTTACCCTCACTTTTCCTAACGAAAGTGGGAACAACGAATCCGCGTTCTTTAGGCACAGGGGCACACCCACACCGAACTTTTTTTCCCTATTAGAAAAAGAGCGACAGTCAGTCTAAAACTAGCGCCTAACGCGGTAGCCTACACATAGCGCGAGAGTCGCATACTTCACGCAAACTATTTTGTCGGTTCTCGGTGCTGTCGAACATACATCTCCTCTCCTTATGTTATATAAAGTATTGGTTTGTTTCTGTATGTAATAATTATGGGTGTATGATCGGAGCTAAGCTCGAGGCTGGGTGCTATATTTAGTTTATTTGCATTTAGTCCCTTTGTAACTGCAAAATCAAGTAGGTCAGGTATTTTGCTCAGGTCTGTCGGCCATTATGTTGGTCTTCTTGTGGATAATATATTGAGGTTATTGTTTCTAATGTATTTTTCCAAGGTTCTACCTCGAGGTGTAGTGATTCTTGATCCCCTTAGTGTGTGCTTTGAATTGTAGTCTCCCGCTGTAATATACTTGTCACCTTAATGTTGAAAGTACTCTTCCCACATTTGTGATGTAATTTTGTGTAGCGGTGGTGCATATACTGTTGATAGCTGTAAATAGTTGCTGCTAGTTTATACTGTAACGGTAGTTGCTTGTATATATTCCTTACTAACTTGGCTGTGTAAATGGTGTTTAATGTCGTTTCTCATTATTACTGCGGTCCCTCTGTGTGCTCTTCCTGAGGGATTCTTGGTATCATATATGGTGTAATATGGTATTTTTAAATAGCTTTTTATAGTGAAGTGTGTTTCTAAGACAGGTAGTATATCGATATTGCTGTTATACAGGAATATTTTAGATTCTAGGGCCCTTTGTTGTAGGCCGTTAGAGGTCCAGGCTGCTATGTTAAGCGTGTCCATTTTTATTTTTTGCTTAGCATGTTTGTAAGTAGTTGTAGCATGAGTGTGATTTGTTGCGTTTGCTGTCTAAGGACTGCGTTTTGTTCTCTTATCATTTTTGTTAGCATTTCCGTGTATTACGTCACACCGCGATTGGTCGAATTTACATTATGTAAATAATCGTTCTACAATCCAAAGGAAAATGACATGCTCAATATTTTAAATTGTATCTTAAGATAAAGAACATAATACACATATTTTATAGAAGTTTATGTTTTGTTGGCCTTCTTCCGTACGATGAACATATCTCATTAAACATGGAAATCATTAGAACATAGCTGAAAATATATTTCAATTTATGAATATGATGAAAATTATGCAACAAAATATAAATGGAGGATAATGTAAATATAACAAAATGATAGCACACCCTATGTAAAATACGATTATTGAACGAATAACTAATTATTCACAATATTTCATGTTTTCATTCCTCTTGCAAGATGTTTATTAAGATTCTATACATTCAGTTTTTAACTTTTATTTTGATGTAAAATATCTTATTCTCTCAGACTTTCACATTTCTATTTCCTTACTATTTAATTTGCCTTCTGCGATTACATTTTGACCAAAATATTGCCCAAGCATCTTCTATAATATTCTTTAATGTATATGTTTCAATACAAAATTTTAATATTCGTATATTTAGAAATCAAAAATATTTTTACCAAATTTAACAGTATAAATCGACACATCATCGTATTGCAAAACCCAACCTTTCCACTATCTAATAATAAATAAATATCTAATAAGAAATAAATATCTAATAATAAATCTATGACCATTTATATGATCCTATTGACTCGTAAACCAACTTTTTAAAACATTTAATCCAAAATGAAGAGGTCACGATCCATGCTGAAGTATCCTCTCATTTGAAGTTAGCATTACAATAAGTTTTTTTTTTCTCAAATTATATGTTAAATATGTTAAATATGTGATCTAAGAGGTAGCGTACATGGTAATATGGTATGTTCAAATGTACTGAGAATTGCTAGAATAATCTCGAAGAATGATATTAACAACTGTTACTAAACACCAATGACTGGGAAACGGACATATCACAAGTAGCAAATTTAACTGTCTTCGCAAAACAACAATGTTGTTGATCGAGAATAACTTGTTCACAATTTCGCACATTCTTCAATATAACGGCGAAATCAATGTTAAGCTGGCCACTCAGGTAGTTCCGATGTCATTCGCCACAGCTAGGGACTCCGAAGCGACCGAAAATAAGTCTTAATGAAGCGTCTATATACGCTTATTAAAGAGGAACTTCAATTATTATAACACTCGTCACACATGTACAGGGAGGTTCCCCATTAAACTATACTCATAACATTCCATCGATATACTATGGACCTTAAATGCCGTGCATAATATTTCGTCACTAGTGATAGACATGATAAAACGGGCGGAATGTTAAGATGTTTAAGCTCCAAATTATTTCTTATGAGGCAAGTAATTCGTAGCACTAATAAATATACTGAACCAAGTTCAGCAAAATTCATATATTGCGATATTTTTTGATATCTAAAGTCCATACAGTAATGCATATATGTTTGATGAAGACGTTTCGCAAACGGGATATGTTTACGAAACAGTTTAATTTGATAGGGTTTCCACTTTAGAAAAAGGTTCCTAATATCCAAGAGAAGATACTCCATACTCTAAGAAGCGGTTGTAATTGAACGGTTGTTCCAACAGACACAAATCAATGTCAAAATTGTGTTTACACATGGCATGATGCACGATATATATTCGTAGGTGTTATGAACTGTACCGTGATGTTGCGTGATCGAGGTGATAGTTTGTTACGAAAGGATAGAAGAGATGTATCTTCTTCCTTCTTTCTATGGCTTTAGTAAGCCAACACAGTTTTTCATAGAGTTTTCGTTTTATACGATTTGCCTGTAACTTTCAGTCTCGCAGTCCTCATTTGTGAGTATTACACAGATAAATGTTTCAATCATTTGTACATCCAAATCGACACTCGATAATTTGATATATATTACATATATTTCATACAGTATTGCTGCATTACCATATTGCTAATCCGTATGTCAAAAGAAACAAGAAAATCCTGGATGTGGGGTTTCTCACAGAGAAAGCATGGTTCTACTTTTCAGATGCAGGATATGAATAATAGAAACATTAGTCTGTGAAATAACGGAAATTTACATATATTTAAGGAAAGGTCCCTTCACAATCAGAAAATTGATATCTGGTATATTACTGATGTGTATAGGTCGTGATAGGTGCTGCTGGAGTATAAGTATCTTGTCTTCATCCGGATTGGGGGATTTTCTTCCAATCGTCTGGACCCCTCCCTTCCTCTTTTCTAGGAATCATAGAAAACCAGGACTATGTGTGCCGGGATTCGAACCTGGGTCTGGAACGTTCGTAATTAATTACGCTAAACACAGCGCTGCCGTCGTCCGGGGTAGAAACCGTTGGAAAATTTGCTGTCGAGTCACATCACAAATCGCACAGGAATAGTTGTATCTTCTAATCAGGTGGTTACAACAATGCATATCAAGCACATGCTCATTTGCCTTGCTACACATCTTTTCTTTCCTATCGTTTTTTTCGTCATTTTGCAATTGTACATTTTGAGCGTATCACACGCATCTTTTTCCGTTTCCGTGTTAAATTTTGTAATACCAGTCCATCGCTTCCTAACGTTACCTCTTTTTTGTCTTATGTTGTGTTCCTTTTTATTAATAATCATTTTGTATTGTACCGTGGCTTTGTTTTTTAATGGGTTACGAGTATGCCATCTTCGAATTATTGTCAGTAATAAGAATCATACATGTAGATATATATTATAAATTTGAAACGTTGTTATATCAATAGTCATCTTATATGAAGTTTCTGACAATATGATGGTCAATACTTATATATTCAGATTTATTAGAGATATCTCCAATGTTTACCGCCATACAAGAAAGATTACAGTAATATATACTACATTGTTACCTAGAAACATCTTGGATATTTTGCACTTCCATTTATTTAACGCATTGCGATCGAATTGCTGTAAGATACGTGGAATGTTTCATTTTACAAGATACTAATTACTGTTAGAAAATTCTCATTTACCGACAATCTCTCTTCTGCCCTTCGTTTCGTTATATTTTACAGAATTTTTCAAAAATTGCGAGTTGTCTTTTTTTTATTAACAAATTTTGTAATTTCTTTCTTTATGACAATATAATTATTCCTCCATTGTAATAGCAGAGTTCAATAAATTTCATTATTACTTTAAAAACCTTTTCCTTGATGTAGTTTCAAAGTTTAGTGAGAAATAAAAAAATGTATCATTGAATGAACATATACTGTGTCTTACTTTGCTTCGACAACACCTCGATAGCAAATAATAAAAAAATATAACAATATTTTATTTAAATTTCCTTGAATAGCTTTCATAATACATGAACGCGAATTTCACATGCTTAAATATAATATGTTGGATATGCAATATACAAAACATAAACTCATAAGATTCATATTTAAATGTATACAATATTGAGTATGTTATCATTTTTCCATGAACTGCACGTGTACGAAACCTAATATCATAATACGTTATAATGGATAAAAATGTCTCCTCAACAGGGTGGGAAAGCAAGTGCTCACTTCCCGCGTCGCGACGTACCTGTAGACGTCCCGTGAGGAGCTTTCCCCGGTCCACGACTGTCCCCCCCCCCTTCTAACATGGGGAATCACGTCTAACCCTCCGATGCTCATGCCTGAGCTACTGAATTTTTCGGAGAAAAATATTCTTGAGATCCCTTGACAGGTCCTGAAATTCTCCTCCTCCGCCCCTGTTTCTTCTCTCCGCATATCTCGACTGCCGCGGAGGCGGCTCGACGAAGCGCGGAATAGTGGAAGTGGAATGAAAGGGGACCTCAGGACACTCCGAATTTTCCTGCGGACCACCCCGTGAATCTTCCCGTGATCAGTGCCACCTTCCTTCTCGATTCTCTTACTGCAGCTACCGCCTTTTCTTTTGAGTGTACGACCAGCCTCTGCAACTGAATTATTATGCAACTTTGATCACGAACCTGCTCCAATAAGCGCGCATTTGCTCCTTCAAGTCTGGCTATGCCGTCCGTGGCGACTATGCGCTGGCTGCGACTCAACGCCAGCAGCTCGCGCCATGTTAGAGACCAGCCTCAGCCTACAAATCGTTTCAGGTTCATGGAGGTAAAGGCCGTCCACTCCATTTCCTCCATCCTTCTCATACTCTCGACCCAAATCTGGCCCATTATGGTGACTTTTATTTCCTGTTACGTCGCGTAACACTATACCTAAACCAGGCCACACACGACGGGCAAGATGGCAACCAGATGTCTTCGGATACTCACTGCGTACCCTCAATAGTCTCGAGTATCTTCCATAAATCTCAGGAATTTCCTAATCGAGGTCCTTCAAACTGAACAAACGTCTGTTTCCGAAGCATTTCTAAAGACCTTTGTCTACTACGGCTTAACAAGGGAAAGTTAGTTTTTCTCACGTATGATGCAACTTTCCTCCCAAACAAGGGAAAGTTAGTTTTTCTCAC
>NT_177537.1:8525-17106 GCF_000188095.3 Bombus impatiens
ATTTTACATCCTTCGAACAGTCAACTCCGCCACAGCATCGTCTCCGAACATCACTGATTTTACATCCTTCGAACAGTCAACATCCTTCGACCGGGTTTACACCCGAAGATCAGTCAGTCTCAATCAAGCATCTCATCAAGCAGTCAACAATTCGAATACAGTGAGTCGACAAATCCATCATTATACGCGATAATCCGACTAGAGACTCAGGTCGCACTCACTCGTAGTCATCTCTAACAATTATTCATTCTGTGTTACACCGAAGTTGTTGGTTTGTGAAAATATATAATAACCTGTTAGCAGCAGCGTTATCTTTCATTTAGCTACCCTTATTATCCCAAAAGAAATAAGGGATCGAACGATTCGCGGCGTCGATTAGCAAATCGTAACGCGAATTTACGACTCCCGCTGGCCCCGTTGGCGCGCTTCTTCGAGATCTTGTCTCCCCGCGAACGTGCGAAAACATTTCCATCACAATCTCCAGGGTGTTGACTTGACGGCAAATGGTTGACCTTATTGCGACAATATTTGTATTTATGCAGTTTAATCGATTTATACAAATTTGTAACTTTTCAGCGACAACTGAACTCTTTGTTTTCGCCTAATTCTAGTCCTAGCAATAGCTCGTAAATGGCCAGCGACAGTTGATTGTAGCAGTCAGCGTACTTGCCTAAGTAGCCATTTTCAAATGTTCTCGGGAGCGCGGATTCTGGGTCAAGTTCATAACCCTATATATATATTTATATTATATTGTATATATTATAGAAATCCTTATTTATTATATGAATTTATTTATAGTTATTGAAACAGGAAAACAATGATTATTTAATTAGATCTTAATATAGTAATATAATATAACCAAAACAACTAAATTAGTAATTTACAAATCATAACTCGACAACTAATGACTAATGACTCTCTCGCAATTAACTCTCAACTAATGAACATCGACTAACTGACTTTCTCCACCAAGAGATCCCTTTGTGGTTATATTTAAAATGTGATTATTATTCATGATTGATAAGATTCTAAGTATATTAACTAATAATTTTCGCCTATTTCGAATTTTGTCCACCTAGATTAGCATCGCTGTGGCGTACGGCCGAAGGGTTATCGCATTCTCTGCATTGTCTGCACTATGCATAGACTTAAAAAAAAAAAAGAAAAAAAGATCGGGCAATTGGAAAAAAGAATTACTCTCCTTACCACTCTATCATCCAGTAAAATTTTACTCTCGGGAAAGCATACATCGAGTTTCACTATTTTTACGCGTATAGAAAATATCATCTGCATGCAGGCGCTGCGTTTAGTTACAAGCGACATATACAGACATCTTGATGTGTACATAGCTCAGCTGCGGATGGAAAATACCATCTTAAAAGTTAAACCGGTGTTGTAATTAGGTGATAAATAGAAATTTGGGTGCTTATATGTATAAATTTCATGACCAACACTTTTCGAATGAAACCATATTATTAGATGTATGTTCTAGATTAACTCTCTATATATAAGTAAGATTTGTAAGATAAGTAAGAAGATGTATAAGTATTTTGAAAATAACAAAAAATTATTTTTACTTTATCATGTTTTAATTTTGATCTTAGAAATTTATCTTCCTTATATTAAAAAAAAAATAATTGGATTTACTTTTGAATATCAAATAAGCTTTATTTATTCTAGATATAAGTCACTTTTTCAAGCCATGGATCCATTATACCCACAAAGAGAAAACAAAGAGTATCATGTTTTAATTTTGATCCTAGAAATTTATCTTCCTTATATTAAAAAAAAATAATTGGATTTAGTTTTGAATATCAAATAAGCTTTATTTATTCCAGATATAAGTTACTTTTTCAAGCCATGGATCCATTATACCCACAAAGAGAAAACAAAGAGGTAATGCAGAAGAAATGAGGAAGAAGAAACAGAAACAAATAGCAAAAATTGCAGAAAAGTGTGCGAAATTGAACATATTTATTTCTCTGTTCATCTCATAAACGAGGGAAAATATTTTAACAGATAAAGTAGCAAAAATCAACAAAATATAATAAAAAATCAACAATAAACGAACGAGAATCACCACAGAGTAATTAGAACTGCACCACTCGCCACAGAGTAATTAGAACTGCTGGTCTACATACGTCGGATATTAAATCACAGACAGGAATAGACTTCCAAGCGAGAAATATCTTAGAAGAGATATCAATTATCTGAATAAACAGTAAGGGCAATGTGAGGTAAATTCGTTCAAGCCGAGCCGAAGACTTACATGGAGCCCAATTAGAAAAGGAAAAAGAGGACAGAAAAGTAAAATGGAAATAGACTCACAGGCGGAATTGACCGACCAAAGTAGCTACCTGGCTCCAGATACGGCAAAAAGTAAAAGATATCAAACGTCAAACATAACAACGAAAAGTTACCATACCAAGAAACGGAGGAATGATAGCGGGAAGTTGGAAGGTTATGCAGAGGAAATATCCTCCTCCTCAGAAGATGAACAAGATAAAGCAACAAGTCCGATGGATATCAAGGAATCGGTGGAAATTTTGGAGACCGTCATAATAAATAAGGAAAGAATAATGAAGAAATCAGAAATCGCAACAAAGGGAGATCCAACGATGGAGAAGCTGAATGCTTATAATGCCAAACAGTTAAAAAACGTGGGATACTGGCTCGAAAAGTACTTCAAGAACTTTTGAACACGGGGACAAAAAAGAAGAAAACCATGGCCAATCAGATGACCCCAAGGAAGGAAGAGAAGAATATAAAGAGATACAGTAGCACAAGAACTCAAACAGATCCTGCTCTAACTAATAATTTGCCATCGAAAAGAAAGGTGACGTCACCGTTTGAGGAGAAGAGGATAGCACGAAGAAAGAAACCCAAACAGGGGAGGCTCACATACGCGGAGGCATGCATCAGCAGCGACGGGTTGCGAGAAAATAACCGTAACGATAGGATTCAGGAAACGGGTAATGAAAGGATAACGGTGAACAAAAGGAGGAGGATAAGTAGTGTACCGAATAGGACAGCGCAGTTAAACTCCCCCGAAAGCGGAGAAATTACCAAATGGAAAAGTAGTAAAAAACAACAAACCTGTAGAAGAAAGCTATTTTGGTAAAGGTCGAAGTGGGTGAAAACTGGATACAGGCATATAGGAACGTAGTAGGAACAAAAACCGTGATTTAGGAAGCAACAGGAGTTAGGAGAACTAGGGCTGGTCACATACTTATAGAATTAAGTAATAAAGCTCCGGCAAATGAATTGGCCGAAAGATTGAAATCGGCAATATCTCAAGAAACAGAGATTGTCTCCCTATTAGGTAGGGTGACACTGGAAATTAAAAACATCGATCCACGTATTACGAAGGAAGAACTGACGGAAAATATGTGTAAAGGAATGAACATACAAGACGAAAAATGGATACGTGTTAAATCACTAAGTATGGGGAACGTAGCAGGCAATATCGTCCCGCAGAAAAGCGCAATCATAAAAATCAAGACTGGGCTGATAATTGTGACTGCCAGAGTTCTCCCAAATATGGTAAGATGTTACAGGTGCCATATGCTAGGGCAAAATGCAATAAGATGTACGGTAATAAGCCGTGGCAAAGAGTTGTGCCGGAATGTGGGGTCAAAGACCACATTATGGAAACATATACAAATGAGCCAAGATGCGCAATCTGCGCAAAGGAGAATAGAACGAATGTGCGGCATATCACAGGATTGATGGCCTGTCCACTAATAAGGGATAAAATTAAACTCCTCCCACCTCTTTATTTACTTTCGCGAATCTTCTTACTAAGTTCTTTTTTCTTAATTTTAAATTCCTGAAAGAACTGACAAGGAAACAGAAGGGAAATAAAATACTTAACGTGTTGTCAGCCTCGGACCATACTTATGTTTTACATGCTTTTAAAAATTATTAAGAGACGCAATGTCAGAAGTAAACACAGAAGGAAAGATCCCAACGATACGGAAGACCGCAAGGATGATCCTCATCCCGAAACCGGGAAAACATCTTGCACTCCTATTCTCATTTAGACCGATCAGCGTGCTCCTAGCACACAGTAAAGTCTGCGAGGACACGTTCGAGACCTTTATCGAAAATTGGAGTGCCATCGACGCCTTATATCGAGTGAACGAACGAATATGATGTGCGTGCTTGTAGAGATTTATGTAAAAAATGCGTTTAACACTCTTAGATGGCATAACATCCTCCTGGAGGCTGAGGAAAGAAGAATGCCTCAACGATTCATGAGGCTTCTCAGAAGCTACCTCGAAGATAGGAAACTAACTATTCACAATGAAGATGAAACAATAGAAAGAGGAATGTATGCTGGGGTCCCACAAGGTTCTAGTCTCGGATCACTCCTCTGGATTATAGTCTACGACGGTTTGTTAAGGGATCTACAAACCGTTAAAAACTTAAATCCGGTAACCTTCGCCGACGACCTGGCACTAATAATCACAACAAAGAGACAGAAGGAGATCAAGAACAGACTTTGCGAAGCAATGGGGACGGTGATCCGATGGTGTACGGAAACAGCGTTACGTTTGGCTTAAGATAAAACAGAGGTTATTCTGCTTACGGGAAAGCGAATATCCAAGATAATAGAAATAAATATAGGAGATTACTTGCTGGTGACAAAAAAGGATATCAAATATCTTGGCGTGCAACTGGCTAACGAAAGAAAATTTACCCAACATCTTGAGGAAGTCTGCGGTAAAGCGGATGCCCTGATGGGAACATTAAGGATACTATTGCCGAACGTCAACGACCCCACCGGCTCCGTTAGGAAACTCTATTACGGAGTGCGGGGGTCGGTGATGCTTTGTGTTGCACCGGTATCGGCCAACGCCTGAAATGAAAGAGAATACAAATATTTTGAAAAAGGAGCAAAGAGCTGCACTAATTCGCGCATCTACTGCATGCAGAACGGTCCCCCACGCAACACTGTGTACTGGGGGCACAGTACCGATAAATTTAAAAACAGAGCTGCATAGCGCAACACTGTGTGTACTGGGGGCACAGTACCGATAAATTTAAAAACAGAGCTGCATACGGGAAACAATGAAGTTCGAAACATCCGACCCCAGAAGCAGTATGGTACGCGAGAAAAGGAGGTACGACCAGTCTGTTATCAGAAATGACCAAGAGGATAAAGCAACAGATGAAGGGAAAATAGAGAGGAGAATGGTATTATTATAAGGACGATAACTGAACTAGGAGTTTGGTCGATAACCCCTGCAGGTTTCAGAACAACAGAAAAAACATTGATCACTACACCATGTAGATCTTGAGTGAGCATGGTATATTCAATGTATACCGAAAAAACGATAAAGAAGGAGACCCACTCAAGATGCTGGGTTTGTGATGCTGAGGGCGATGATGCGGAGTATGCCCTGCTCAATTGCCCCAGGTGGACCAACGAAATGGTCCTACTCAAAAACTATGTAGGCCAGATACTGACAACCACCAACATTGTAGAAGTGCTTATATGTATTGTAATGTATGTATTGAAAGCTATTTAGACCAAGCATATTCATATTTTGCAAATATCACAAAAGCATTTAAACAAGCAATCATCAACAATAGTATTATTAAGTCTAAGTATTTTAATGAGATTATTTTCGACACTTATTGTATATAAGATGCCTTAAGCACTATTGATTTTTTATCAAAAATAACTTTGTATTAAATATCTTGTAATTTCTATATGTAGTTTCAAACTGGTTTCAAATTTTGACAGTATGATCATAGCAGTTATAGTTCATTACAACGCTAGCAAAAATAATGAAAATAATTTCAATATATATATATATATACATATATATATATATATATGTAGTATCGGGGAAAAGGGCCTAAGAAACATCGAGTTAACTATAGACAATGTCGCGAGAGCCGAGGCGCTATCGGCTCCATCAATGCGTTATCGGTCCTTCAAATAAATAGTTTCGCCGAAAAGGCCTACGTGACCTTGGCTACGAGCGTCCGCGGAACACGTGTGTGGTGGGCCTAGCAAAAGACAAAAGAATGCTACAACGGCCAGAGAGTCAGTTGAGAAGCAGAGTGTGAGTTGAGCGGACACAGAGTGTGAATCGACGATATTATAATCGGTCCTTTTGTTCTTGAATATCGCTTATTAAACTAGACTAAACTCTATTTATATTCCTTTTGTTATTGAATATCACTCATTAAACTACACTAAACTTTAAATTTATCATCATTACTTGTCCTTACTCTAAGAATCCATACGTTACCACATATATGTCGGAGGCAGGTTGGCACTTGGGCGTTCGACGAACCTTTACTTACTTTACCGTCGGGAATGTTGCCAATCTCTATCAGTACGTATATGGACACTACCAGAGGCTACGAGTAATGATAATAGGCTGGTCGGGATGATGGTGACAGCGAATTCAGGTTCGACAACGAATCCACGGTCCACGGGAGGATTCGTATCAACGTGCTACTCGATTCGGGTAACTTCCCGATAACTCAATCGTCCAACGAATCACTAACTAACTGACTAACTCTAACTCTGACTCTGACTCCGTCAATCCAAAAGAGGCTGCCCTTATATACTCCTGTCCCCGCTTCTCGGGTTGATCTTTGTTTTAAGGAGAGCCATATAATCATTTCATACCTCTGTCAGGTACATGTCCTTCCCGTGACCGTGGCTACGTCCGATGACCTGCCATGTCGCTTTGAGCCCAAACCCATCGTCATAAAGTCAGATTGGAACATTAAGTTTGGGAACATCCTCTAGTAGTCTAACCTAGATTTTATCATAGCTGTAATTGTTCGAGATTTGTGATAGTGAGATTGGGCTCGAGATGACAAACTGGTCGCCGAGCTCGTCATGGTCTCGGGATGGACGTTTTGCCTAACGGAGGCCTGGAGTGGTTGTATGGGTTTTCTGAGAAATGTGGTTGTGGCGGCATGCGGCCTCGGGAGCGGGCCTAGCCACGTGTGATTTTGCCTCGGAAGTGCCGATATAATGGGACACACATTGCATTAATAATCAAACTCCCCGCAGAAACTGCCTAGCAACGGCGTTTGGAACCTTCTCTATGCTTCCAAACGACTATAGAAAACAAATGCAATCGTACAGCGAGGAAAACTTCCACGAGGCTGGCATTCGTGCGATAGCCTTGGAGAGTGACACATCGAGCATTTCAACAATCGTATTTTGCGCCTAAATTTAGTCTACGCATAGTAAAGAGTTATCCCGTTGACCGTGGATTCGTTTGAACCCAAGAACATTGTTAATAGCGTTCATTAAACTTATTATTTACTAGACTTATTATTTGTTAAACTTATTATTCGTTCAACTTATTATTCGTTAAACTTATTATTCGTTAATCTTATTATTCGTTAAACTTATTATTCGTCAAACTTATTATTCGTCAAACTCAATATTCATTATACTTTGTAAAAGTCTTGTATATACGTGTAAATATAATCTCTGCTTTGTAAAACGATGGAAGAATCATTACGATTCTTCGTTTGAATTAGCCATCGTTTTACAAAGCAGAGATTATATTTACACGTATATACAAGACTTTTACAAAGTATAATGAATATTGAGTTTGACGAATAATAAGTTTGACGAAGATTAACAAATGATAAGTTTAACTAATAATTAGATTAAGGAATATTAAGTTTAACGATCAACAAGAGGAACGAATAATATGTCTTACGAATAATAAATTTAACGAATAATGAGATTAACGATTGATAGGTTTTACGAATAATGAATTTAATTAACGCTATTAACAATGATCCGGGGTTCAAACGAATCCACGGTCAACGGGATAACTCTTTACTATGCGTAGACTAAATTTAGGCGCAAAATACGATTGTTGAAATGCTCGATGTGTCACTCTCCAAGGCTATCGCACGAATGCCAGCCTCGTGGAAGTTTTCCTCGCTGTACGATTGCATTTGTTTTCTATAGTCGTTTGGAAGCATAGAGAAGGTTCCAAACGCCGTTGCTAGGCAGTTTCTGCGGGGAGTTTGATTATTAATGCAATGTGTGTCCCATTATATCGGCACTTCCGAGGCAAAATCACACGTGGCTAGGCCCGCTCCCGAGGCCGCATGCCGCCACAACCACATTTCTCAGAAAACCCATACAACCACTCCAGATCTCCGTTAGGCAAAACGTCCATCCCGAGACCATGACGAGCTCGGCGACCAGTTGTCACCTCGAGCCCAAGCTCATTATCACAAATCTCGAACAAATACAATCGGATCGAATGACGACAATTGTTTAATTACGCCTATGATAGAATCTAGATTACGGTGTTGAGGGGTTTTCCCGAAGTTCCAAAGGGAAGGCTCCGATGTCCTTTCATCTCCGACATATGTATATGTCGGAGAAGGAAAAACAGCGGGATTTCCCGTCCGGAATGTTGGGACAAACCCCAATACACTAGTCCAAACTTTTACTATAGCCGCCCTTAAGTAATAAAAATAAGAAATAGTCTTAATATTCCAATCTGACTTTATGACGATGGGTTTGGGCTCGAAGTGACATGGCAGGTCACCGGACGTAGCCACGGTCACGGGA
>NT_177537.1:17590-20623 GCF_000188095.3 Bombus impatiens
GGTATAAAAGTTATTTCTACGATCTTATAGACTGTTTTTTTTTATTTATTAAAATTACAATCAATTTTCACGTTGAGAATTTTCAGTAATTTTCCTGGCGTGGCGCAGTAACATGGCTAATTATTTATAATCAGTTAATACTTGTTATAGATAAGTATAATTTGTACGTAAGTATTGTAAATAAGTAGATGTTACTTAATTTAAATAACCAGTTGAATCTGTCGTTTAGGTCTAGCGGGTAGTGTCTCTGCAGCCTGCGAATCTTGTCCGTAGTATCAAGTAGTGCACTGATTAGGGAATTTCGGTGTTTGTTGACTCTTTTGCTATATCTGTCGCTATATTTTGCAATTTCCTCTATGACTGTGGGTATTTTGAAGTCGCGACGTATTAGTTAATTGGTGACATACCAGGGTGCATTTTATAATGTATCTTAGAGCTTTCGATTGGAAGCGTTGAAGTATTTCAATGTTGGAATTACTAGTGTTCCCCATAGTTGGATTTCGTAGGTCCAGACAGGTTTTATTACGGTCTTATAGGGAGTAATTTTATTCTGTGTGTTCAGTTTGGATCGTCGGCCAGTGAGCCAATAGAATTTCTTGAGTATGTCCTTGAGTTGCTTTGTTTTGTCTGTGATGTGACTTTTCAAAGTCAGCCTTCTGTCCAGAGCCATGCCCAGGTTTCTGATTGAGTCTCTGCTAGGAATTATTGTGTTGTTAATGGTGACCTGGAGCAGGTTTGTTTTCGGAGCGTGAAGGTTACATGTGATGATCTTTTTCGTTAATTTTGAAACCCCATTTATGAAACTACCTTTCCATGAAGTCGAGACATCGCTGGAGAGTGGATGAGGCAATTACCGGGTCTGCGTGGGTAGCTAATAGCGCTGTGTCGTCAGCAAATGTTGCTATTGCTATCTCGTTTGGTATAAGTAAGTCGGCAGTGTAGATGGAGAACAGTAGGGGGTCGAGGACACTACCTTGGGGTATGCCGGATTCTATTGGGAATGTTGCGGAAGTGGCGTCTAGGCATCTAACCATGAATTGCCTATTGGTAAGGTAAGATTTTAGGATGGAGTAGTAGGAGTGAGGTAGGATCTTTTTAAGCTTGTATAGTAGCCCTTCATGCCATACTTTGTCGAATGCCTGTTGCATGTCTAGGAAAACCGCTGAGCAATATTTTTTCTTTTCGAGGGTTCGGCTGATCGTATGGGTTATGCGATGGATTTGCTCTGCTGTTGAATGTTGTTTTCGGAAGCCGAATTGGTGATCTGGGAGTGTTTGCAAGTTCTCTAGGAGTGGCAGGAGTCGTGAAAGGGGTCGATTCGTTGGCATCTTCTCGAAGAGTTTAGACAGGGTAGGTAGAAGACTAATTGGGCGATAGGAGCTAGTTTCATAAACCGGTTTTCCGGGTTTAGGAATGAGAGTAATCAGTAAGACTTTCCAGGCCTTAGGAAAGTATTCAAGGCGAAGAATTACGTCCAAAATCGATGTAATGAGTGCAATCCCTTTTATGGGGAGTTCCTTGATTGCTTTGCTGCCTATTAGGTCGTGCCCTGCTGCTTTCTTGGGATTTAGGCGACTGATTGTTTCTATAATCTCTGCAAAAGTGAGGGGTTCAATAGGCGGGGACATTTGGAAGGGGGTGTGCAGGTATTCAGTAACGTCCGCGGCAGCTTTGGAGGAATGAGGTTTGAATACTTTATACAAGTATTTAGCAAACAGTTCGGCTTTTTCTATAGGGCTACGCGCCCATTCACCTTGCGGACGGCGGATTGGAGGGATTATTTGTGGGGGACGCGTGAGTTTCCTGGAAGCCTCCCATAGTGAGTAGCTGAAGTCGGCTGTGGGGGATAAACTGGCGAGATATTTTTGGAAACAGTCGTTTTTGTAATTTTTTATGGTTTTGGATAGTTTCCTAGTTGCGTTGTCTAGTTTGCGTTTGTCATCCCGTGCTCTATGTGTCTGCCATACTCTTCTTAGTCTACGTTTTTATGCTATTTTTGTTTAATATGTATTGGGGATATTCTTGTTTGCTGATGGACGTCTTTTTCGGTGTGGAGAGGCCGATGGCATTTATTATGCTCGTGTTTAAGTATTCCGGGGCTGCTTCGATTTCTTCCTCAGTTTTTGGTGAAGTTAAGGCTGAAGTTGAGTGTGTACAGTCTTCTCTAAAGAGCTGCCAGCTGGTGTGTTGGTTGTGAATGGAGCCATTAGGTGTATTCTCGATGATTGTTGAACTGACTGTTGCTATCACGGGGGAATGATCAGAAGAGAGGTCAGCCGAGGAGTTGATTTGGACGTGTCTTGTTGAGATATTTTTAGTTACGAAGAAGTCCAGAAGGTCGGGTGTTTTGTTAGTGTCGGTGGGCCAGTATGTGGGTTCGTATGTGGGTTCGTATGTAGTGAGGTAGTTGAGGTTGTTTGTTATTATGCTGTTTAAGGGGTTTTGCCTCTTACTGTAACCAGTCTGCTGTCCCATTGGGTGTGCTTACGTGATCGAGATTTCAGAGACATTCCATCGACCCGACTCTCCAGATGGCAGCATATCCAACAGCTTAAACAGCATTTTTGAAACCGCTTGCATAAGGAGTATTTGAACGAGCTAACCAACCGCAATAAATGGAGCAAGGGTGGACACGGCATCCAAAAGGGCACAATCGTCATCCTCAGAGAGGACAACGTTCCCTCCATGCCTCTGGGCCGAGTTATCAGGGTTCATCCAGGCGCCGATGGTGTCATCCGGACAGCTACAGTTCAGACGGCAAAGAGCGTTTTGGATCGGACCGTCAAAAGGCTTGTCCCATTGCCAATTGAACCCGATCTCGAGAAACCCGAACAACTAGCCACCGAGACGAACTAAGATGGGAACTTGAACCACATCTCGCTAATTTGATCGGTACCCTCTCAACGGGGGGAGAATGTTACGCCATGCGGCTTACCATAGGTCATATTCTTAACTGTCGATCGCGGCACTATAATGTCGCAGACGTATCGTCGCGGCTGCCCGGCAAACAAACATTGTAGTGGCAAGCGCATG
>NT_177537.1:20788-22676 GCF_000188095.3 Bombus impatiens
CCAGCGCCATCCCCACTAGCGTGCGTTCGTGAGATGCACCACGGCAGTTAGCACGTGCATGCTTTTTCAAAAAACGCCGAAAGAAACGTGAGGATATGGATGGAACATTCTAGATGGGCACGTCGAGAAGCTACTAGAAGGTTCTGTGCCACATGTGACGCCACACAGACACCCACACAGGTCACACTCATTACTGCATAGAGAGTGGGGCTCTAAACCTTTTCAAGGGCCATGGGTCACTACGCCAGTCAGTCTGTGAATAACTAGCCAACTGTCTACATTCCAGAACGCACATTTATAACTCTTGAAATAAGTCTCTAATAAATATCACATTGTATTATTTCAACACAAACATTGTGTCTCCCACAGAATACTAATCCTAATTCTAAGATTAAATTCTAACAGAATTTATCAAAATCTTCTTTAGAAATGGAGTGTCTGGAAGTGCAGTATACTGCTGAAGTGGTGATTGTACCATGGCAGTCTTCTATTGCTACGTTTATTGCTTGGAGGTAGTCTTTCTGGAATGATGGAAGTTCGTAGTGCTTAATGCTGGCTTTGATAATAAATTCGGTGCTGCCGTGGGCCTTTCCACTGGGATGTTGGGTATGGTAGAAGTTATAACCGTTTATTTTCAGGTAATTTTTGTCGGTGAAGAGAGTTTCAGATATGAGCATTACGTCTATTTGTTGTTGTTTTAAAAAGAGTTCTAGTTCGTATTTGTGTTGAGCTAGACCGTTGGCATTCCAAAGAGCTATTCGTCTTGGTTTTATTTTGTGTCGGGGCGTATTAATTTATACATGATGAGTGTTAATAATGATAGTAAGTTATTAATTTGTTCTGATTGTATTTCGATTAGTTTTTCGAGTCTGGCGAAGTTGTTCTTTTGTGAACTGGGAACGCTGTTATGAGAATGGTCCCTATGGGTTTTCGGATTCTTTTGATTTCCTTGGACTGCTTGGGCATAGGACATTGAAGTAGTAGAGAATTTTTGAGGACTGGGTACTTGATTGGTTAACTCTTTTGCTTTGGGTTTAGGGTACTTATTTGTGTATAGGGTTTTGTAGGCAGAGCAACATTTATAGTTCGCAGGATGATTTCCTTGACAGAGGATGCACTTCGCAGGGGTTTCCAGAGATTTCGTGCACTGCTCAGTAGGATGTATACCTGCACATTTAACGCAGCGGAAATTACGGTTGCAGTATTTCTGCGTGTGACCGTACCTTTTGCAACTTTTACATTGCACTATGTCTTTTTTTATCAGAGGAGGTTCGAATTTGTCTACTGAGTTCATTAATTGATTGATGTTATATATTTGTTTGTTATTTGGCTTTTGTTTCAAGTCTATGAAAAATAAGGATAGCGGGTCTTTCGAGATTCTATGTCTTATGTTGCTTATGTTTGTTACTTCGTGGACTTGATCTAGGAGTTCGGACTTCAGTTCGTCCAAGTTAGTTGAGTGGTGGATGTTGCGTAGTACCACTCGGAAACGTCTTTTTTGCTTTAATTGATACGTGTGGAAATTTGCGTTAACAGTTTTTAATAGCTTGCTTAGTTTCCTCAATGATTCTGGGTTGGTCGGCAGAATTTTGACTTGGTTATTGTTTATCTTAAGTTTGTAGTCTTCTTTGTTAATTTCTTTCTCAATGGACTTTACCATTGTGTGAATGTCGATTATGTCGTCAATGAAAGTAGGCGGGGGAGGGGGATTTTTGCGCGTATTTTGGTTTGTTGGTGTTTCGGCTGTGCCCATGCAGTCATTAGTGGATTCTAATATTGAGTATCTATTATAGGTGGTTACACCGCTTGTTGTCTGTACGTTTTGGCTAGTCATTGCGTTAGTTTTAACTATTTCTAGCTTACGCTTTTTGATGTTTTTCGTCTCGAA
>NT_177538.1:0-12411 GCF_000188095.3 Bombus impatiens
AATGTGACCGAAGTGTTTTCCTACCTATTAACTTACTATCCGACTACTATCTTACTACCATCATGTCTACATACAGCAATGGGGAATATACGGACATGATACTTTCGCCAGGTGCGTGTGGTGGTAACGCATCAGCCGCAGTTGATCATTACAGACACCGATATTCCAATCGTTGACATCCTAACAGACGTGTTATTCAAAGAGCAGAACGAACCCTCGGCGAATATGGTTCTTATGAAAAACTTAGACGACATGGTGGTCGTCGACGACGCGTTAGTGTAAATGTTGAAGAGCAAATACTAAAGGACGTTTTGGAACATCCTGACATAAGTGCAAGAAACCTTTCTTTGCGGTATAATCTTAATTGCTTCACGATTCTTCGAATTCTACATGAAAACAATTTACATGCTTGTCATATCACCAGAGTACAAGGACTCATGCCTCATGATTTCGCGAAAGGCATTTGTCATTGGTTGCTTCAACAGCATGCCAACGATGCAGAATTTCTGTTTAAAATTTTATGGACCGATGAAGCGAAATTTACAAGGGACGGCATGTTCAATGACCATAATTGGCAAAATGAGAATCCTCGCTCTATTCTTGAAACACATTTTCAAGTAAAATGGAACGTAATCGTCTGGGCTGCTAAGATGTAGCGTAAACGGCTGGGCTGGCATAATCGGACATCTAATTATTGGACCATATTTTTTCGAAGGAAATGTAACGTCAGCAGCATATTTCGATTTCTTACAAAACAAACTACCGGGATTATTAGAAGATGTACCGCTGAGAACTAGAGGAAGTTTAATTTTTCAACAAGACGGCGCACCGCCACATTTTAGTCATCATGTGAGAGATTTTTTAAACCAACATTACCAAGACTGAATTGGTCATGCTGGAACAATAGCTTGGCTACCACGCTCTCCTGACTTAACTCCGCTTGACTTTTATTTATGGAGCCATATTAAATCAATTGTCTATTCTGAAGAAATCGCAAGTTGCGACCAATTGAAAGAAAAGATTATTGTAGCCTTTCATACTTTAAAATAATCGAATACGTTAGAAAGTGTTCATAGAAATTTAATTAGAAGAGCAGAAGTATGTGTTCGACAGAATGGGCAATATTTTCAGCAATTTTTGTAACAATAAACTTTATGATTACTTCGTATTATTTCATTATGTATTCCTAATTTTCCGTTACGGCAAAAACAAACTTAAATTGCGATAATATCCATCGAGACAACGATCTACAGTGAGATTCGTTATAACGAGACATGATAAAGTGCACGCGTACCGAGTGAAAATTTAAAGTCGATTTTCTCGAAAACAAAGCCTCAAACGAAAAATTTTTATTCTATATTTTCGACTTCTTTTTCACGTAGAATCGCCCCTTTTCCGCTTGTACCACCAGTTACCAACCACCGTGTATATATCTTGCATAGCACTCTGCATATTTACTGCATATTGTAATGCATAAACTTCTGTAGCCTAACAAGAAGAGGTCAGCGTCGTTGGGTCATTGGTTCTGACAAAAATTTTTCTTACGAATCTAGGACAAAAATAAACCAACCCATATTCTGATGTTTTAGTCAATACCCATTATTTAGGAAGATATTAAATATAATCAATATAATCATATTGGAAACAATAAGTTATTATTAACTCGAGATTCATGGGATGGACAAACAGATGCTGCTTACTTTACTAGTACTCTTACAAATAACGATGGAAATTGTATATCAATATCACAAATTATTCCGCCACATTGTGATTCCTATTACTATCTTTATGACATTTACTTTTTCCGCCAAGTACACTTTTTATGAACAGATTATAAAATTCGCAATTTATAAATATCAAGTGAATTCCCGAAAGACGTTAATTAAAAAAATGTTACTGTTAATTTTTTTATTTTATTAAATGATATAAATATTCATACATTTAATTGTTAATTTTCCTATTAATCCAACATAGAATGCAACAGTTTACTATAGTATTAGTATGTAGCGGCATGAGTCATAGGACGATTCGAACTGGGAGCTACTCATATTGTTGTACCTCGAATTATTAACGCTGTTTTGCATTTGCGAAGTTCTAGAATAGACAAACTCCAAACAAAAGCAGTATCGCTGTTATTTCATAATCGTCAACCTGAATCAAATATAATCTTCTATAAGTCCGCCGGACAATATAAACGAACGAGCATTCTCTTTAAAACAGTCTAGAAAGCGAACCAGTATAGTGAAGAATATAGCTAATTATCATAAGGAGTCATACGAACGACAGTTACAACCGACCTAAACTATCTCTGTATCTGTACTTAAAGTAATTTTAATATAATTGACTATTACAAATTTCCACTCGTCTCTTCAATAACCAATACGTTTAATATCACCTCAAGTGTAAGAAATAAGTAAATATATTTTTGTTAATATTTCGAAATTTTTTTATTTCTACTGTATCCTCTTATCATCATTGCATGAAGATCATAAGTATCACAATGGAAATTTTCAAGTTAACCACGACCGAGGAAAGCATGGCAGTGAGATCAAACGTTCAAGTCCTTCTCACAGCTTCTTTTTCGATTACCGTGGTATTGTGTTTCATAAATTTTTATCACAATATGTTACGATTCATAGAGAATACTATTTGAGCGTTTCACGCCAATTGTACGAAGCAATTCGAAGGATTTGTGAAACGATCACTCGTAGAAATTGTACTACTATAGCACATCAGTTCATGCGTCACTACTGACTCGGGAGTTTCTCGCAAGAAATGACATTTACAATCACCATATTCACGTTGTGGAGGTTTATGTATAGAGGATAGTTAGCGCATGAGGTTTAAAGGACGAGATTACTCATTGTTGAAACCATCAAATATATTTAAAATAATAAATTAATGTACAGCCTGTATACGTGAGTCGTTAGTACAAAGTATAAATCGCAAAATAAAATCGCGGATAAATACTCGTTAATGCTCGGTAGATACTCGTGATACTCGAATATACTGTAGATATTGTAGATGCTGTTAGATACTGTTTCGCTCGCGAACGCGTCCGTTTATTTATAATGGTCGGGACAGAGTTGCATATAGCGGCGACATTGTCTACCCCGGAATTTATTTGTCATTACGTTTCACGTTTCAAGGCTGTGTCAATGCCCCGAGGGAAGACAACAACATGAGTCGCTCACAATTCGCGTCGTTCTTTGACTCTTGCTCCGCTACAACCTGATCACTCTCTTGCGATTATTTGTTATTCTGCAGAATAAAAAAATAAAATAAAAGTCGTTATGCGAACTATGCACTATAGAAGAAAGTGCTGTCAGAAATGTGTTCATGATTGAAAGACACGCTGGCAAAAATATACTGTATTCTGTTGAGGTTGACTGATAGAAGAACGAGTGGATGAATTTGTAATAGAAAAATATATTGAAATAAATAAAGGTATAAGCATGTCGGAGATGAAAGGACACCGGAGCCTTCCCTCTGGAACTTTGGGAAAATCCGTAAAATTACAATTAAAGTTTACAGCTGTAATTAAACAATTTGCCGTCATTCTACCCAATTGTACTTGTTTGCGATTTGCGATAATAAACTTGGGCTCAAGGCGGCCATCAGTAGCCGAACGTAGCCGCGGTCAACGGGATAGGCGCTTCGTCTAACAAAGGTGTGGAGTGGTAGTATGACCCTCATTAAAAGAAATACCCATAGAGGTACTTGACAGTAAAACATTCCAACGATTCCTTCGGACACAATGAATACCAAATGTTGATGCACTTACACAGCACAAGTTCAGTTAGCCTGAGGACCCGCTATAAAACCTAGGTTTTTGGTAATTAAGGATCTTCAAACGGACAGGCAGTCTTCGTCCCAAATTGACCAATTGACAGCAACGTCAATTTCCCTTACTTTCTGAACAAGGGCTATACTCAACGAATCCGATGATCGCGTGTCCTCAGACACACCCCATCATAGCTTTCCTCTGCAGCATCATTGCGACGGAGAGTAATTCTCTCATGAGGTCGTATTAGCGAGTTACTTAGTGTCTGTACGCTCGGTGGATATTCCACGTTTTCGCAAAGAGTCCGACTTTGATTTTTGTGAGCACGTACATCTATCATCCCGTTGACCGCGGATTCGTTATTGAACCTAAGATCAACATCACTAGTATCGCGAGTGTCCAACCGCCGCGGTTGTTTGTCGAGTTGGTAGTATCCATACTTGTATTATCAGACCGTACCTTCGTTATAACCCAACGATGGCCAATTCCAATGAAGATTTATTAAGCGCCCACGACCCTATTCCTGACGCTTCTCCGACATCAGAAGTGGGATCAATGCCGATTATAACACTACAAGAGCTACGACCATCGTACGCGAGTTAATTCAGTCGCTAGTGCAAAAATCGAGTGTGGAACCTAACAATTTTTGCCACCGCGTTTTAACCCTGAAAGTGCGAGCTCCGATTCCGCTGCATGATGCGCAGCTGTCAATTTGATTATGGAGGCAAATCCTTACAAAATAGTGCCCTGAATATAATCTCAATGACGAGCGGCGAGTCGACTTCTACGTAGTGGGAGCATCAACTGGTGGATCAAGTCATCCGGGTGAGTCGTTTCCATTTTACCCCGATTTTGGAGCCGAGTGTTCACTAATTAAAGAATCCGTAGTCTTGAGATTTTATGCCGAAAGAACGATCGATATAGTAGTAATGCGAGGAATGAAAAATATTTGTACATCTCAAATCTTGTCCGTTGCCGGCGTTAGTGGTTTTACATTAGAGATAAATTCGTCATGCCCTCGCTGATAGTCATTTTAAGATATGATATCGCGATTGATCGTGAAATTTTAAGTCAAGGTTTTGACGTAATATTACACAAAATAGCCTTGCTATGTGTAAGACAAATAATTAATGCCTGTAATAAAACCGCTGAAAACGAGATCGATGTTAATGAAGTTGACAATGATGTACGTGGTAGTGATAAAAGTTGATCTTCTTTTCGAAAATTCAAAGATTCATTCGTTACGGGTTTCCTATGTACTCGCGTAAATACAGACCAGTTAGAAATACAATTAATTGATCCTAACATCACCGTACAAACGTGTCCTTATAGACTTCGCGAGGAAGAGAGCAAAATGGTACGTGAGAGAAAGAGCGAATCAATTAGAGCCAAATATCATAAGGCCTAGTAATTTATCGTTCACGGGCCCCGTGTTGCTCGTGAAGACGAACGATGGTTCAGATAGATGATTTGTAGATTTTTGAGAACTAAATAAAAATACGGTCGCCGATTGGCATCCTTTACCCCTTGTTGCGGATCAAATCGCGAGATTGCAAAAGCGAGATATTTTATTAGTCTGGGCATGGCCAGCGGGTTTCGCCAAATCCCTATTCATCCTAATTCTAGGAAATACGCAGCATTGGTTACAGTAAGCTGCATTGGTAGCAGTAAGATGGACAATTTGGGCAATAAGTTGTTGTTTTCTTCAAATTCTTTTGTGCCTTTGTTTGGTCCAGTCAACGTCTGTTATTTGCATGGCATGGTTGCGTGCGCGTCTGGTGTTGCTTCCGGAATCATTTTTTCGAACGGCGATATTGTGCTGACTCCGCCGAAACCGGGGATTCTTGCGTTTTTAGACAGCCCTAATAATTTTGCAACTAATACTTGTCTAAATATTCTAATTTCTTCGTTGCTGCAATTTTTTTACCGTCGAGGCGTTTACCACGGAAATCCCCAGTCGCATGCCGGGTCTTCTGTGCCAATTGATCCTTTTTTAAATTGTGGTGATATAGGAGTGATCCATTTGGTCGGGGTGATCTGTACCACAATTTCCTTCATTGTATTCAGCGGCGGTTGGTGATTTTAATGTTACAAACAAACGAAACAAGAGTACATTCTTGAGATTCCATTGAGAATACGTATGGCAGCCAACATGCCATTCGTACGTTGTTGTTTATTTTGATGATGTTCTAATTATTGCCGACTCCATAGATCAAGCTCTAGATAGATTGTACACCGTATCAAATACCCTCGTAAATGCCGGATTTTCTTCTAATTTTTCTAAATGCTCTTTCCTAAACATATCGGTACTTTGGGGCGTGTAATTCATAACTGAGAAGTTCGCCGATCCGGGTAAAATACAAACCTTGAGTCCTTTGCCTGAACCAACGGCCGTCACACAGTATAGACAGTTCATAGGTTTAGTTTCTTACGTCCGAAAATTCATCTCTAAGCTTTCACAGGTAATGAAATCTCTATGCACACTTACGTTCGGTAACAAAAACATAACTTGGACGGATAAACGCGAGAAGATGAGGCGAAGGGTAGTTTCTGTCCTGACTGATGCTTTGGTGTTAACGGTATTTGACCCTAATTATCCGATAGGATTACATACCGACGCTAGTTTGGATGCATATGGGGTTACGTTAATGCATAAGGTTGAAGGTAAAAATAGAGTGGTAGAATATTATAGGCGAAAGACCTAGCCCTGCGGAATCTAGGTAATTTTCAAATGAACTAGAAAGCAGTCGTTACACGCTGTTAAACACTTTCGCTACTATTTACATGGCCGACAATTTCTTGTTGTTCTTGATTGTAATTCCTTGAAGGCATTTGAATTTGAAGGAATTTGAATTTAAATGACAGGGTTCATAGGTGGTGGGCTTACTTGCAAACTTTTACTTTCGGCTATGAATCAAGTAGGTAAACGGAGGGCCCACATAGATTTCTTCTCGCGAAACCCCGTAGACTTGGATCAACAAAGTTGTAGAGAAGGAAATTGATCCGACAGAAATTCCCGAAGATTGGCTATTAGCGGTACAACATCGCGAACTCCAAATTTCTGAGATCGTCAGTAAATTGCAGAACGAGGAACTCACGGAAGATATTGCGAATACATATTGTTGAAGTGGCTACCACTTGTAAGAAAACTCTACATCTGGTCTTTTTAGTTTTCTCAAGCATTGAAGCCATCGACAGCGCGTAGACAAAAGACTGCGAGGAAGTCAGGCCATAAAGAGTAGACAGGCGACGTTGGCTTCGGAGTTTTTCAGTTATTGGGTAACACAGCTAGCGTGCGGATCTGGACCAGCTCAAATTGTATTCTTACTTAATACACTTCCATTTAAATATATTTTCTGCCTTACAATTTATCCACGTGTTTTCTCTGTTTACACATCGAATAATCTCAACACGTATGAATTACGGTCCGGTACTCTTCATCGTAAAATACAGAGAAAAGGCAGAACTCTTTGCTTGCCATTGTCTCAGGAGGTTTTAGGTGGTCCGTTATTAACCACGTCCATCAGTCAATTCTGCTCTTAGGTTAGGATAAAACGCTCGAGAAACTGTACGAGTATTACTGGTTCGAAGGAATGGCGAAATATGTTCGTAAATTCGTAGAGAACAGTCGTGCTTGTCGAGTTTCGAAGGCTAGGTCAGATAAAATACCAGCTGTACTACATCCTATTCCTAAGGCCAGCATACCTTGGCATACCGTTCACGTGGACCTAACGGGTAAACTAAGCAGTAAAAGTGATTCGAAAGAATATGTCATTGTTTTGGTCGACGGCTTCACTAGATTCGCACATCTGCATCATATTCGTACTTCGTTGAAAAATAGGTCTCTCCTATCTTCCCGTAGCTGGGACAAAGACTGTTTGTTTGAAGGACTTTAGTCAACTATATCCTAAGATTTATGACGGCCCTTCAGGCTAGCTGAACATGTACTGCGGAGACGCATCGACATCTGGCAATCATCTTACTCGAAGAATAGGGTCTGCGTGTGGCGAGCCACGGGACAGAAACCGTTGGAATGTTTACTGTCGCGTGCCGCCAGAAATATTTCTTTTAAGGAAAGCTATACAATCACAATCAGATTGAATTACAATCAACGCGAACAATTACAAACGGATTGAATAACTACAATTGTTTAATTACAGCTATAATAGACTCTAGATTACAATGTTGCGAGATTATCCAAAATTCCAAAGGCTCCGGCGTTCTTTCATCGCCGACATATATTTCCATGCTTCTTGCTTTGTTTTGATCTTGTTGGTTTTCTGTATTTCTTCCTCTTCCTGCTTCTCCTTTCTTTGTTTACACCACTGTTTAATTGCCTTCTTCTCCTCTATGAATTCTTCTCTGCTACATTTTCCTTTCCTAAATTTTGTCATTTTCCTTCTTATCTCCCTTTTCCTCTCTTTCCACTTCTTGTCGTACCATACCGTTTCTCTTATGCTCCATTTCCTTATCCTTACTCTCTTCTTTGGTATGGCCTCGTTTATCTTCTTCTTAATTTCTGTCCACATTTCCTCTACTGTTCTTCCCCTGCTAGCCCAGTCTTTACACTCCTTTAAATATCTTCCCACACTTTCGTTTGTCCATTCCCTTCTCTGATTCTCTTCTTCTTTTCTTTCCTCATCATGTCTATTATTTCTTCTATCGCTTCCTGGTTGCCAATCACGTAGTCTATTACTGATTTTCCTCTCTCCCCCACATAGAACCATCCCCTTCTTTGTCTCGACCATTAATTATCGTCCAGCCTCTTTCGTCCAGTAATTTTAGCAGAATTCTTCCTTCCGTATTTATTGTCTCGTCTTTTGATCTCCTGCTTTTTTCTTTTCCTAGTTCCTCGTTTATCAGCCCTCCCTCTTCTCCCGTTCTCGCATTCCAATCTCCTTCTATGATCATCACTTCCTCTTCCCTTCCATCTACTCTCTCCTCTATTTCTTTACATGTCCCTTATGTATCTTGATTATAAACCATCATTATCCTATACGTCTTGTCACTGTATATTATTTTGCTTCCAACTATATTATCACTAATTTCTTTATATCCTATTTCTCTTAATTTTTTTATTTACACCCGTTGTTATTCTTCCCTTTGCTCTTCCTTTTTTCCTTACTGTCATTGCTGCCCTGCATTTTCAGTCGTATTCCTTGGGTAGTCTATGTTTTACCCTTTCCATTTGCTTTTCTCTGTCCATGTTTCCGTGAGACCGATTACGTCAAATGTCCACAAATATTCCCATACCTCTTTATCCTTATTCATTATCCCTGCGACGTTTTAGAAGCACATTTTCAACCCCTTTATATACCCCCCTTTCTTTCTCCTTATCTCATCCTCTCGTCTCTCTCCTTCCTTCTTCTTCTAGTTTCTCCTCGCTTTCATTCCACTTATACCATCTGCCTTCTATTTTCAGCTTCTTGTAACCTATTTTTACGTATTCCCCCCTCTCCCTTCTTACTCTAGCAATTCTTCTTAACCTTTGTTGTATTTCTCTTTCTTTCTTCGTTAGGCCATTATCTATGTATATCCCCTTCTCCAATTTACCTTTCTCTCTCATTATCTTCATCTTCTCCTCCCACGATTTCAACGTCGCAATTATTATTGTATTCTTTTCTCCCACCCTTACCTTCTGTGTCCTTTCTACTTCTACCTCTATTCTGATATTTTCCTTTATGAATTCTGTCGCGGCCCCTTTGTCACTTTCCTCCCCCCATTCCGCACCTTTTATTACAATGTTCCTCCTCCTTCTCTCCCTTTCTACCCTGTCCTGCTCCTCCTAAAACCTCCTGATTCTGTTCTCTAACTCTTTCGTCTCTCTTTTCCATTTTTCCCACTCACTATCCCATCTTTCTCTTTCTGTCTCTCTCTCTCCTTCTTCCATCTTTCTCTCTCCCCATCTCTCTCTTCTTCCCATCTTTTCCTCTCTTCATCCCTCTCTTTCCTCCACCTTTCCCTCTCCTCTTCTCGTTCCTTTTCCCATCTCTTTCTGTCCTCTTTCCTATTCCTCCTCATCTCCTCTACTAGCTCTGCCATCACCTCCAACCCCCTCTCTATATTCTTCATCTTTTCGGCCCATGCTTCTTTACCTCCCTCTCTCTTTGCTGCATCTTTCTCTGTCACGCTATATCTTTCCAGCGTGTTTCTGCGTTCCTCCTTTTCTCCCGCCTTGTCCGTTATCCTCGGCCTGCTTCTTGTCGCCATCTGTCTTCTTCCTATCCAACTACCTTTTATACTTTTGTCCACCTAACCTCTTCTTTCCTAATTTTGTGTCCCACACTTTCTCCTGTCTTCTTTATCACATTTTATACCCTCTCTTCGTCCTTTCATCCTTTTCTTTCCTTTCTTCTTGCGCCTTTATGCTCCTCCTCCTTTTTCCCCTTCGCCTTTCACAACGCTCACTAACCACGTGTGACCTTCGCCCAAAACCAAACCGGAAGTCCCCATCATGGCTATTTGTAAACATTCATTGGTAGAGACACGCAGTAGATCATTTAAATCCGACATAATAAAAAGGAAAACGCATGATTACATGCATCTTGTAATAAAGATAATAAAAAGAGACTCACCATACCAACGAAAGGGAAGATTTATAATGATTTACCTTACAGGAGAATAGGTTTAGTTGAATAACACGAAATCCTTGCACAAGTTTCTGGAGATCCAAAGACTTTGTGCACCCTAAGAAATTAAAGCAAGTTAGATAAATACAAAAATTAAAATTAAAATGTTATTTAATAAGAGTATCGAATTGAATTATATATTTAATGCATACAATTAAGTTAAAATGTTACAATATTTTGTCATTATTTGTTGGAATTTCATCAAATGCTTTTAAATAAGAAAATTTTGATAAAAACAAATAACTTACAGCATTAAAATAAAAAGTTGTATTATCTTTATAGCGTCATTTATTGATAAATTATAAATGTATTTATAATTATAACATTCAGAATTTCGCAAAATATTCTCAGGATATATCTTGTTTCACTTGCTAAAACTTTTTGACGGAATGTTATCTAACGTACATGATTAAAGCACACTCTTCTGTTAATCACTGATCAATTAAATTGGTTTTGTTCTTAAAATCTTAACGAATTCCATAATCAATGTTTCAGAATATATAGAAAAAAGTAATTTTAAAGCGATCTGATCGACATGAAAAGAGAACATTCTCGAGTTTAATATTGCAATGTTATAATATTTTTACATTTATAAAAGAAATGTTGTCATATTTAAACGAAATAATCTATCAGCACTTCACGTATTTTTGATTATTAAAATATAATTTCATTTGATACAATTTTTGGCGGATCAAAAGTTTTTACGATTAATGAAAGTGCACATTATTCTGCAGTTGATAATAATAATAATTGTACATATAAGTTATGACAAAAAGTGTGTTACGCCGCCTAAAACATCTGCACGCCAGCCCGCGCGACCGGACAACAACCGGCCTGCGTAACGTCACTTCGACCCTCAACAAACCTAAGGACCCACCATAACTTTCACTTCCCTGTATTGTTTCGCCGTGTGTCTTCAAGCCGTTTGTCTTGAAGAATTTCTAAAGCTTCAAAATACTCTCGAAACACAGTCGGTTTTAGAGAGGTCCTTGGGTTTATTAGTCGCACTTAAAACACGGAGAAAGCGGGTATGCACCCCTTAGGAAAATCCGAATAGCCCTGTGATAAAACACGCTAGGTTTTCCTCACGCACACAGTCATCTATCCACCACGATGGTAGGAGACTTCCTACTCATCCCTTCGAGCAGTAGTGCAGGTCATGACCAATCGACACCGCGGTTCGTTACCCTCACTTTTCCTAACGAAAGTGGGAACAACGAATCCGCGTTCTTTAGGCACAGGGGCACACCCACACCGAACTTTTCTTCCGTATTAGAAAAAGAGCGACAGTCAGTCAAAAAACTAACGCCTAACGTAGCAGTACACACATAGCGCGAGAGTCGAATCCTTCACGCAAATCTTTTGTCGGTTCTCGGTGTCATCGAACATACATTTCCTCTCCTAAATATCTTATAGTGCTCCGTTCACTAATACACTAAATCTAATTATAAGAGCCCTGCTCTAACGTATATATCTATCTATCTATGCTCGTCAGTGTAATCTAAGTGTTGGAAATATATAATTTATAATTCTGTGAAGCACAGTGTTATACACACTCAATCACCCCTTATTATCTCACAGTGTTATACATAATTCTGTGAAGCACAGTGTTATACAAACTCAATCACCCCTTATTATCTCAACGGAAATCAGGGGATCGATCGATTCGTGGTGTCGATTGTTATAATCGTAACGGTGATTTACGACCCCCGTTGACGTCTCTCCTCGCGATTACGTCTCCCCGCGATTGGCCGAAATTACAAAGTGAAAGAGTAAACAAGTTCAATACATCAATTCTTGCTTATCATATATTAATATTAATACAAATAAAGATAGGTTTTAATATATATTAACGCATTGAAAAATTGTTGTTTGTATATGTCGGAGATGAAAGAACACCAGAGCCATTGGAATTTTGGATAATCCCGCAACATTGTAACCTAGAATCCACTATAGCTGTAATTGAACAATTGTAGTTATTCAACCCGATTGTAATTG
>NT_177538.1:13294-14833 GCF_000188095.3 Bombus impatiens
GAGTACCTAACTACCACGGTTACTTGTCCGGCTCTATAATAATGGTATTTGCACTAGTCAATGTCTTCTCTATTGCATAACGACAACGTGTAACCCAAACGAAGATTCGTTTCACGCCCCTAACCCTAATTCTAATGTAAACCCGACATATATATGTCGGAGATGAAAGGACATCGAGACTTCCCTTTTGGAGTGTTGGGAAAAACCCCAATACCCTAGTCCAGGCTTTTACTATAGCTACACTTAAGTAATAAAAATAAAAAATAGTTTTAATGTTCTAATCCGATTTTATGACGATGGGCTTGGGCTCGAAGTGACATAGCGGGTCACTGATCGTAGCCACGGTCACGGGAGGGACGTGTACCTGACAGAGGGATGGAATGATTATATGGCTTTCCTTAAAAACAAAGATTGACCCACCGAGAGATGGGGACAGGAATATATAAAGGCAGTTCCACATGGATTTTGGGGTAGAATTCATGCAGATAAGTTTTACTTGTACGTGGAGTTATACGTGTGTCACTTCGCATTCGTCATCTCGTGGTCTGTGGATTCGTTATCGAACTTGAATTCGTTGTCATCAACATCTCGACCACCCGATCGCCGCCCGATATTACTTATAGCCCCTTGCAGTCCCCACATTTGTACCAATAAATATCAGTTAAATCCGCGATGGTCAATTTGAGTGAAGGTTCATCGAACGCCCAAAATTCAGACCCTAATCTGTCATATATAAGTAACTATGTGCTTTAAAATCTATGTATGAATATTAATGGTTTTCTGCCTGTTATTTCATATCTAATGCAATTTTATATCTATATGTCGGAGAGGTGTTAGTAGTAGGGTTGCAGGCGTTTGATAAATCTTCATTGGAACTGGACATCGTCGTGGTATAACAAAGGTACGGTTTGCTAACACAAGTATGGATAGTACAGGCTTGACAATCAACCGCAGCGGTTGGACACTCGCGATACTACTGATATTGGTCTTAGGTTCAATAACGAATCCGCGGTCAACGGGATGATAGATCTACTTGCACACTACACTAACTTAAGCGTGTAACACTCACGAACCGTAAGGCGTTACATCTCGTCGATGAGGTCGCACAAAAAGACTGAATCTCCGTCCCGATGATGCCACCGAGGAAAACTATGATGGGGTGTGTCTAAGGACGCGAGATCATCGGATTGGTCGAGGACAACCTTCGTTCACAAAGTAAGGGAAATTGGCGTTGCTGCTAATCGGTCAATCTCTATATCGATGGTTAGAAAAAGATGCTAGCCGCCCTCCAGTGAAAGTTGCTAGTGGGAGTGTCGTTCGTTGAAAAATAGGTCTCTCCTATCTTCCCGTAGCTGGGACAAAGACTGTTTGTTTGAAGGACTTTAGTCAACTAAATCCTAAGATTTAGGCCCTCAGGCTAGCTGAACATGTACTGCGGAGACGCATCGACATCTGGCAAACATCTTGCTCGAAGAATAGGGTCTGCGTGTGGCGAGCCACGGGACAGAAACCGTTGGAATGTTTACTGTCGCGTGCCGC
>NT_177538.1:15163-18267 GCF_000188095.3 Bombus impatiens
CGGGGCAGAGACCGTCCAGTGTTACAACTATTTCCTTTTTAAGGAGAGCTATAGAATTATTCCATGCCTTTGTTAGACAAAGCGTTCGTCCCGTGACCGCGGCTACGTTCGGCGACTGACTGTTGCCTCGAGCCCAAGCTCATTATCACAACTCTCGAACAATTACAATCGGATTCAATAACTACAATTGTTCAATTACAGCTATAGTGGACTCTAGGTTGCAATGTTGCGGGATTATCCAAAATTCATATATATGTCGGAGATGAAAGGAAAACCGGAGCCTTCCCTTTGCAATTTTGGGAAAGTCCTTTAATGCTTTAGCCTAGATGTTATCATAGCTGTAATTAACCAATTGTTGTCATTGAATCTGATTGTAATTGTTCGAGATTTGTGATAGCGAAAGTGGGTTCGGGGTGACAACTGGTCGTCGAACGTAGCCACGGCCACGAAATAAACATTTTGCCTGACAAAGGTGTGGAGCGGTTGTATGGTTCTCCCTAGAAATGTGGTTGTGGCGGCATATGGCCTCAAGAACGGGCTTGGCCACATAGGATTGTACTTTGGAGGTGTCGATATATTGGGACACACGTTATATTAGCAATCAAACTCCAGACAGAAACTGCCTAGCAACGGCGTTTGGAACTTTCTCGATGCTTCCAACGAGATACAACAAACTTTTGGCAGATACTGCCTAGCGACGGCGATTAGAACCTTCTCGATGCTTCTGTAACGTCAATCCACATCAGAGACCAGGCCGCTGTCACGACCGGCTCACTTTAAAATCGGAGATAAAGATGTGGCGGCATTCGGCGACAATGTATATCGCCGAAGTGCCTAATGAGCCATCAATATCCCAACGATCCTTCCGCCGAATACTCGAGGAGAAGGCGTGCGTGGCGGCGATCGCGGATGCCTAACAAACTCAAGGATAGTGGGGATAAGAATACTTCCGTTTAGTTATAATTTTCATACATGCATCTCTTCTTTTCCATTCCTTAATGACGTTCCGTAGTAAATAAAAAGCCCGAAAGATCACCGTTTGACATCATTCAACTGATTAACTACCAAGTTAAAAAAATATCATTCTTTCATATTTCTTATTATATCATTATGAAACGACTTCAGTCGGATTATCTAGATTCGTGCGATAAAATTCGTGGGGTCTGAGCTACCAGTATTCACGAGCAACGGTCATAAAAGTTTGTCGAAATGCTCAAGAACACGTTCGCGCATAGTACTCTTCAACACATGTCCAGCCTTTGGGGAACGACGTTATCAATAACAGACACAATAACCTGTATGGACGTTACACTACGTTCCAGGTAATCCAGAACAATCGAGATCTATATAGATAGGACCGATGAAGATTGGATCCACAATAAAACTAAATATAAAGCTCGGGTGTTTCTCGCTCGGGCATTCCATTATCGCGTGTTCGCTACCGTAACAGTTCGTCTGCGTTTGCTCGTTCGAAGGTTGACAAATGTTGAACAAGTGCTAGACTGGTGAAATTAGTCGTGATGCTTTTACAATTTATCAATTCATCAATTACGATTTATCAATTGGCAATAGGAAACAGATAACATGCTCGATATTCTAGTTTGTAGCTGTAGATAAATAAAACATATATATTTTTAATATATTTTCAATATTGCACACCTAATTGAACATATGGAAAATCGCTAGTAGGACATAGATTCAGAGAATATATTTAATTCATAAATACATTGTGAAAATTATAGAGGAAAATAAATAGAATGTAAGCCGGAAGTAACAAAATTATATAAAACATTATTCAATATATGTTGTAGAACGAATATATTATTCGTTATTTATAATATTTCATGTTTTATTTCCCTTGTAAGATATTTATTATATTTCGATTATATACTCAGTTTTCGAATATTTTTCTGCTAAATTGTATTATTTTCCCAGAACTTTATAATTTAATTTAATCTTACTGTTTGAAATGATTGACTTCCTTCTGTGACAACACTCCTGACTGACTCTATCCGAACACTTCCTGTAATACTCAGATCTGATAAATGTGCGAAACAAATCAGGGTTTGAATATTCTCAGGAAGATAATAGTTTCAGTAAATTTAAGTGTATCGAACATTATCACGTTGAAAGAATCTCTCCGTTCAATGCGACTAACATGCTTTTCTTATCTTCCATATATTAAACTGATATATCTATGACTGTTTATAGCACTCTACCATTACTAATTGTATTCACTGCTTAAATTAATGAAATTAATTTTTTTCTGAAAATTGCGTTTTGTTTCATCCTTCTCTTACTTTCTATGTTTTCAAATATAAATTTCGTTTAGATTAAACAACGTTTATCTAACAATGGAGAGGTTATGACACAAGTTCATATATGTTCCTGCTCCGAATTTATATCACAGGAAGTTCCTCCTTTCTGAAGTTAAGATCACGACATGATCTTCTGTCTGTTCTAATGGAAATAAGTGATCGATGAAATAGTATGCAACGAAATTAATATGGTCAAATACACCAGAATCTGTTACAATATTCTTCAAGGACAGTATAGTTAATCGTCACCCAACACAATTGACTGTGATATTTGTGTTCTATCTGTTCCCTCTTCTTTTTCCATCTACTTAGAGCCTCATTTTTTGCACTGATTCCCATCGAGCAATCTTGTCAGAACGTGTCGTCACTTTTGCGGAAACTTGTAGACGACTTCAATACGTATTCGCCACTCGGTCATTAAAGAGATTGAAGAAATTCTGGTACATTTTCATTTAAGCATTGTCATCTCAAGAGTATTCCTATTAAAGCGTGCAAATATTTCATAACGGTAATAAATACATCGAGCTCAGCAAACGTTCATATAGATAAAATTTTGGGCATCTAAATTTATTAGCGTAATGCAATGCAACATTTGCTTAAGTAGTTTCACAAACTGAGTTGAGTTTAAGAAATTGGTAGAACACTTGACAAAAAGCTTCTCGATATTCAGGATAATATGTGTTACGCCACGAGGCTTACCACAGGCTGTATTTTCTAACCGTCGCTCGCGGTCCTACGACGTCGCAGACAGACCGTCTTATCTGCCCGCCGGATCATATACAATGT
>NT_177539.1:0-347 GCF_000188095.3 Bombus impatiens
ATGTCTCATCCATTATATTAAGGTGATAAGAGATACACACAGTACCAGGCCTGTAGATCATAATATAACAAGTTGCACCAGTTTCTCAATTTTCTCCAATTATACTCAATGTTTACAATAATCATCTTCCATATAAAATTGTTATCGTTATCCAAAGCATACCACCTCTTTCCCCCTCTTTAAAAATATGAGCTTCTTCATCTTAGTGTCTCCCAAAAACGGATTTACCAGAAAGTATACGACATCTATAACGATCTATTTAGAATCTACCAGAGCATGTGTATTTTAGGCGGATCTTTCAACGTCGATTGAACGCGTTCTCTATCCAATCCTGGCTGAAACATAAT
>NT_177540.1:0-374 GCF_000188095.3 Bombus impatiens
GTATAACGTCATATTAAGTAAAGTTATAACGTATTACGGTAAATGGTATAACGTCTTATGGTACATCGTTATAACGTATTACGATATATGGTGTAACGTCATTTCGTATTACGTTATATGGCATTACATTATAGGGTACAACGTTATAACGTATTACGATATAATGTATAACATTATAACGTATTACGTTATCTGCTATCACGTCATATGGTACAACGTTATAACGTATTACGTTATATGGTATAACTTCATATGGAATAACGTTATAACGTATTACGGTATATGGTATAACGTCATTTGGTATAACGTTATAACGTATTACTTTATTTGAATAACGTCATTATGGTATATCGTTATAACGTATTGCGATATAT
>NT_177541.1:0-387 GCF_000188095.3 Bombus impatiens
TATACAGAATTAATCGCAATAATCATATAACAATTATATTAGTAACAGGATTAACTGGATCTTTTATTTTCAACTAATAAATTCAATGAAACAGCAAGAAACATATTGTGCTTTTGTCTCGAAGTAAATGATCATTATAAGACAGCGATAAGTTTGTTTATTGGAATTTAATTGTTGAACTAATTGCACTAATTTATTGATAATTATGTCGATGATAGAATTAATAGAAAAAGTACAATACGATTGTTTTTTTAAAACATTTTTATTTATTTAATTTAAATTTTACAATTTGTTCAGTAGGACAATTTTAGAACATCGTATACTTTTTTTTAAACAAAAGGTAATTATAATAACTCGGGAATAAATTTTGTTCTTATATACAGAATT
>NT_177542.1:0-11257 GCF_000188095.3 Bombus impatiens
CCTCACGCTCTAGAAGAACTGACTACCCGATCGCATACGGGAAGTTCAGGAGGTGATCGACGACACTAACGTTGAGAAACTAAGCCGGGTCGCGGATAAAATGGAGGAACTTTGTACTCGGAATAATCGGCGCGCGTCCGGCATATCAGTCTTTAGCGATCCACAAGTCCAAAACGTCGGAGCGGCCGATCTCTCTGCCGTCGTCATCAGCACATTTCGCGAGAAAACACAGTCTTAAACAGTTACACGGCACCGGGAACACTTGCGGATTTTGTTCAAACGTCTCGCCGAGTAGGGGGTCGTAATAAATCTTGCAAAATGTGAATTCGGCGTGCGCGAAATCGAATCTCTCGGCTACACCGTCACCGCCGAGGGGATAAAACTTCTGGCTGAACGCGTTGACGCGATAATTAAAGTACCGCTACGCGCTACCGTTAAAGAACTGAGAAGGTACCTCGGTGTGATCAACTTTTATCGACGTTTCATACCGTGTATTTGTGTTAGGGTGTAGACCTCTGATTACTGCTTTGTAGCTCTTGTCGGATTTGGGTTGGTAAGTGTGATACCCAGCTTTTTTTCCTTTAGCGCTTTAGTTACTTTTCTGTAGGTTTCTGGGGTATTAGTTTGTACTTTTACCTGGTCCAGTTTGAGCTGTTTGATAGTTAATTTTCTTTTCCTGCCGTGCTGTTTAGCAGATCGATGAGGGGGTCTATTATTTTTGCGTCTATGTAGATTGGTGGGGGCGTAGGCTTGTGTGTTCTTGGTTTTTCTGTAGGGTCTGTGTCCATCTCTTCTGTCAGTGAGCTGAAGGAGTTTTGTGTAGAATTTTCTTGTAGCCATTGTTGTCTTTCTGTTTCTGTGGTCCTCCTATCGTTTGTGTTTGAGTTTATTTTTCTTTTTTTGCTGGGAGTTACAGTCTTCCAACTTTCGTTATGTTATGGTAGATCCTTGTTGGTATTGCTCTTTACGTCGTCTTCTTGTATTATTTCCATTTCTATTTCTTTTGTATTTGAGCAGTCCTGTACTTCACTTGTTGTTTTAATTGGGCTCTGTTGGTCTACTGCCCTGTTTATAGTGTATGTTTCTCCTTTGTTTAGTATCCTTATTGATGGTATTTTTTCCATCCTTGATTGGTTCTGTTGCTCTACTCTTATCGCACTATGTCGGAGGCACTATATTTTACGTCCTCCTAGCACGACTGCTCGGGCAGAACTGATTTAAATACATTAATATTCTTTTCTTCCACATTCTGTAATCACGTCCATCGAATATTTGAAGCTTGATTTCATCGTCCCTTGGCATCTTGATTCGTTTTTTATTTTCACCCTTTTTTTCTTTTTCAAAAATAGTTCTCTTTATTATCCAGATTCCTTTCATTTGTTCTGCCAATAACCCTTCTATCTCTTAGAACTTATTTCCAATTTCTTTTTTTTTATTTTTTTTAAATCGACTTTTATTCATTCACTCCCGGTTACACGTGGTTTCATAACCTTGAATCTCGGTAACCACGATTTTTGCTACCATGTTGAGAATTGTGGATCTTTGAAGCCGAAATAATCTTATAGGAACACTAAATTTATACCGAAGATTAACATTAAAATAGTAATATATTTATTTCATGGACGATTTCTCATATATTCATCGATACACACTTGCACGCGTCTCAGCACTTTCTTCTATACCCAACTGTTAACCGACTGTACAGTTTACATTCCTTTGTTTTCGAGACGCTGCACACACACATTCTTCCACACACTGATATTCACATACAAGTATCTCTACTACGCATTTAACCCAGTCCGGCACAGAAAATTATACATATCCCAACAACTAATGTATTAGGTAAAATTTTTAATGACATTGACGATTCTAGGACTTTATTTTTTTATTTATTTAATTTTACGGATATTTTCTAATCTCGCCATCAGAATTCGCACTAGAACAGAATTCTTTAAAATCTACGTTAAATTATTCCATTTACAGAATATGCAATATGTAAAATGAATTTCATTACAATTGAAAACTTCATGATACATGAAGCTTTAATGGATAATGCATGCTGTAATGTTATCAGTGCCAATGGCGCATTGCTGGTTTCCCTTTGAATCGTATCTTTACTTTAATCATTGACTGTAATAGGATTCCATTTTTTCAAGCAAACGCGAGTACATGGTAGGAAACTGTAAATGAATGCTTTCTGCTCCACTGTTTCATTAAGCATATGCGTTTTGAAATCGGAAATCGCAAATCGTAAATCGTAAATCCAATCGCATAATCCATAGTAAACTGCTTTAAATTGCCGGTTACGTGTATTATTATCGCACCAAGTCTCTAAAAATTCCAGAAGAGGTTAATGCAATTAGTGGAATACTCGACGAATATCTAGAGATATTGCTTTATTATTTTGAAAAAGATGAAAAAGGTGGTATTAATTAATTTACCAATGAAAGTAGAAGTAGATGTACTATATATTCGTTAATTCTATTATTCAAAGCGAAACTATTTGACAAATTTAATTAAAGGCTGTAAAGAATCATGTGTCGCAATCATGAAGTTTAGACATGCATTGTTTCAGAAGTGTTTTAAGTGAAATAAAATAAGCCATCAATAGGATTATTTATCTAACAATAAAGTAGGCCTGCATTATTCACAGAATAGTAGATTCTATAAATTTATTCTATAATACATGTGGTTCATTATGTGTTGTCGCTTTAAATTCAGCGAGTCTCGAGCAATTTGGCTGTAAAAAGGAAGATTAGAAATATCAAGTTGGGATTAATTTTTAATATTGACTCTCTAATCGAACAAAATCAACTATCATAAAGAACGACATGCATGAATATAGCAAATACATACGAATTTTCATTTGGCATCGGAAGTACATAGAATAAAATTCATCTTAAATCTCATTAAAGTCTTACATCCTCTATTGACACGATACTTAGAGCGAGTAATTTTATCCGGATATTTGCCAGGTTGCAAAGGAGTGTAGGGGGTGTGCATCAACGAGGTAAAGCATCCTGAAAAGACGGACGTATTCGTACAATGGTCACTCGGATGTTTTTCGAGTGGTCCCTGAATAGGATCGCCCATCTCAAAGGGAAGAGCCTCGAGTGCACGGCAATTTCACTAAAATTTGCACGAGGAAGTGGAAACGGTTAAAGCAACAGCTAGAACCGCTCCTGTTCACGTTCTCCTTGTTCGACTCTGCTACAGTCATTGCAATACTATTTTATCCTATGTCCGCGATTCGTGGAACTTAAAGAGTGGTGCAATCGCGTAATTTCTTTTAGCCCTTTCGGAATCGGGGAGAAAAAAAACGTGCGGGCGATTAACAGCCCGTTCGGTTCGTTATGACACCGTTTCAACCCCTCCCTTTTTCCTTCTCTCCCAGCCTGACATCCTTTTTAGTTAGTGAAAGCAACAGAAGTTTGAGCATCGTAACGTTCATCTCGAGCTTTGATCTCTATGTAGATATAGAGATGTAGATCTAGAGTTTTCTTAGAAGTGCTGTCCACTTCAACATATCGCGTATAAAACGGTCACGGGTAAACTCAGGAGAGAAGAAGCAGTATCTATCCTGAGGACGCCACAAGGGGATAACTCCAACTGGCGCACGACCGTAGCGGCGATGGTGTCTGCCCCCTTATCCGACGACCAAGAAGAACCAGATACGCCGGAGCACGACAACCCCTTCGAATGTCGATGACACCCCAGAGTTTCGGCTTGAAGAACTCAGCGGTGCTGTGAAACGACTGACGAGGACCAAATGTCCTGGCCCCGACCTTGTCGAGGTAGAGTTAATACAACGCGCCTCTGGAGCAATTCATCAAGAACACCTTAGGCTCATGAACCAGTGGTCTTGGAATTTTCATAGTTAAGGTCCTTCAAACCAAGCGAGTATCTCTTGTCTTAGATTTCCTTTTACGTTTATTGTTTACTACGGGTTAACACGAAAAGTTGGTTTTCCTCACATCTGGTATGTTCCGTTAGCAACTTTCTCACGAGGGCGGCTAAAACCTCATTTGGCATCGGAAGTACATAGAATAAAATTCATCTTAAATCTCATTAAAGTCTTACATCCTCTATTGACACGATACTTAGAGCGAGTAATTTTATCCGGATATTTGCCAGGTTGCAAAGGAGGCTCAGACACAGTATCGTTAGTAAAACTTCACTTATTCCGTATCCTTAGAATAGTCAACATATCTTTACCGGTCTCTACCCTTATAACAGTCGCGTACTTAACGTAACAATGGTCACTCGGATGTTTTTCGAGTGGTCCCTGAATAGGATCGCCCATCTCAAAGGGAAGAGCCTCGAGTGCACGGCAATTTCACTAAAATTTGCACGAGGAAGTGGAAACGGTGAAAGCAGCAGCTAGAACCGCTCCTGTTCACGTTCTCCTTGTTCGACCCTGCTACCATAATAAAGTTTAATTAAAACAAAATTAATAGATCTGTAACGACTGAGCTATTTTATTTTATCATCCAACCCGCAAGTTTACGTGACACCATTGTCGCATGTCTACTGTCTATGGTCTGTCTTCGTCCCAGTCTATTGTCTATATGCTGTTGATGGTTTCAGTGCTTGAGATAACTAAAAAGACCAGATGTAGAGTTTTCTTAGAAGTGGCGACCACTTCGACACCCTCTCTAAAATACTCTACATCTCTACAAACAATTACCTCTTAATATTTTTCAAACCAAACTTTTGTCTTAAATATCCAAATCTTGGTTTTGGCAACACCTTTGTACATATATCTGCCAGTTGCTCTTCGCTTGTTACATACGTTACATTAATTTCGCTTCTATTCTATAAATCTCACAAGAAACGATATCTTACGTCAATATGCTTACTTCTTTGATGGAATTCTGGATTCTTAATTAATTTCACGGCACTAGTATTGTCTATACATAGCATATACTTACAGATCTCTATTTTACATTCAAGAAATATTTTCTTTAGCCACATAATTTCTTTCGCTCCTGAGGCTGCACTGACATACTCAGCTTCTGTCGTAGATAGAGCTATACATTGTTGTCGCTTACATTGCCATGTAATGGCCGCATTCGCATACTTCCTTGTTCGACTCTGCTACAGTCATTGCAATACTATTTTATCCTATGTCCGCGATTCGTGGAACTTAAAGAGTGGTGCAATCGCGTAATTTCTTTTAGCCCTTTCGGAATCGGGGAGAAAAAAAACGTGCGGGCGATTAACAGCCCGTTCGGTTCGTTATGACACCGTTTCAACCCCTCCCTTTTTCCTTCTCTCCCAGCCTGACATCCTTTTTAGTTAGTGAAAGCAACAGAAGTTTGAGCATCGTAACGTTCATCTCGAGCTTTGATCTCTATGTAGATATAGAGATGTAGATCTAGAGTTTTCTTAGAAGTGCTGTCCACTTCAACATATCGCGTATAAAACGGTCACGGGTAAACTCAGGAGAGAAGAAGCAGTATCTATCCTGAGGACGCCACAAGGGGATAACTCCAACGACCGTAGCGGCGATGGTGTCTGCCCCCTTATCCGACGACCAAGAAGAACCAGATACGCCGGAGAGATCAGGCGGAGCACAACAACCCCTTCGAATGTCGAAGACACCCCAGAGTTTCGGCTTGAAGAACTCAGCGGTGCTGTGAAACGACTGACGAGGACCAAATGTCCTGGCCCCGACCTAGTCGAGGTAGAGTTAATACAACGCGACTGGGGAGCAATTCATCAAGAACTCCTTAGGCTCATGAACCAGTGGTCTTGGAATTTTCATAGTTAACACACTACAAACAATTACCTCTTAATATTTTTCAAACCAAACTTTTGTCTTAAATATCCAAATCTTGGTTTTGGCAACACCTTTGTACATATATCTGCCAGTTGCTCTTCGCTTGTTACATACGTTACATTAATTTCGCTTCTATTCTATAAATCTCACAAGAAACGATATCTTACGTCAATATGCTTACTTCTTTGATGGAATTCTGGATTCTTAATTAATTTCACGGCACTAGTATTGTCTATACATAGCATATACTTACAGATCTCTATTTTACATTCAAGAAATATTTTCTTTAGCCACATAATTTCTTTCGCTCCTGAGGCTGCACTGACATACTCAGCTTCTGTCGTAGATAGAGCTATACATTGTTGTCGCTTACATTGCCATGTAATGGCCGCATTCGCATACTAACATATAACGCCTAATGTCGACTTTCTTGTTCCTTTGTCGCCTGCATAGTCAGCATCGCTAAAGATTTCGAGACTGCCTGCTTTCGTATATATGCTTCTATTCTGTAAATCTTACAAGAAACGATATCTTACGTCAATATGCTTACTTCTTTAATGGAATTCTGGATTCTTAATTAATTTCACGGCACTAGTATTGTCTATACATAGCATATACTTACAGATCTCTATTTTACATTCAAGAAATATTTTCTTTAGCCACATAATTTCTTTCGCTCCTGAGGCTGCACTGACATACTCAGCTTCTGTCGTAGATAGAGCTATACATTGTTGTCGCTTACATTGCCACAGAGCTATACATTGTTGTCGCTTACATTCCCATGCAATGGCCGCATTCGCATACTTACATATAACGCCTGATGTCGACTTTCTTGTTCCTTTGTCGCCTGCATAGTCGGCATCGCTAAAGATTTCGAGACTGCCTGCTTTCGTATATAAGAATTCCATGTCTGCGATCCTTTTTATGTAGCGTAAAATTCGTTTGACTAATTTCCACTGATACTTGTTTGGATCCTCTAAATGACTCGACGCTATATTTATTGTGAAACTAATGTGTGGCCTACTTACAGTTTGTAAAAATATGAGGTGGTGTATCGTGATAGGTGCGTAAGGAGTACCCAGATGTTTTATCGAACAATTGCTTATTAAGAACGGATTAACAGTCAGAATCAACAAATAACAAATAACAGATACGATTAACAAATAACTGGTAACAATTAACAAGTAATAATAGACACCAAGAGTTCAATCGTCGCGTTGCTGTGCAATGGTACAGAGGAGTTATTTATTTCACGGCGTAAGACAGATTGACTACCCTTTTGTTCCGGATCGAACGGATTCTTGCCTTCGTTGCCCATCGCGTTGCTATGCAATGGTACTGAGGAGTTATTTATTTCACGGCGTAAGACAGACTGACTGCCCTTTTGTTCCGGATCGAACAGATTCTTCCCTTCGTTGCCAATCGATATCCCCCACTAGCGTGCATTCATTAGATGTGCCGCCGCGACTGGCACGTGTATGCTCTTTCGAGAATTCGGCGGAAAGAGCGCGAAGATATCGATGGTACATTGGGCACGTCGGTGTTGTGCTTTGACGTCGTCGCGCTTTGTATCCCATCGATGGTACATTGGGCACGTCGGTGTTGCACTTTGACGGCGTCGCGCTTTGTATCCAGAGCCGTTGGAAAGTTCCGTGGCCCGTGCCGCCACAAATGCTATTTCGCACCTTCTTACCAGTGATAACGCTATATAAATGAAAAACATATAAATGTTACAGGCAAGGGTGCACCCAATCCAAGGGAAACCAATCAGGAAATCGAACTCTCCTGCCCGCGCCTGTGGTGTGATGAACTCTTGAGTCCCCTTCGCTTAGTTCGTTTCGGACACCAGGCGGTATTGTTACATTGCGCTTTTCAGTGCTATGGTGTTCAATGTTATCGTCAAGTAAAAATGCCGGTTTCAATCGGTCTATGGACACTATTACGTTTTTGTTATTTATTTTAATCGTAATGGTCTTTTTTCCTCGCTCTGTGATACGGCCCGTCGTAGGGTTGTTGGAAGGGGTCTCCGATGGCGTCGCGACGCAGAAATACATAAGGCGATGTTTCGAGATCACGGAACACGAAGGTTCTCTTTTCGCCGTGTCGCGTAATCGGGTGAGGCCTGATTTTTTCTATTCGATCTTTTAGGCGACTTGCCAGGCGAGTTGGCCTGTTGCTGAGTCGGTACAAAGAAGACTGCCGGCATTCGTATGCCGGTGCCATAAACCATTTCGGCTGCCGTCGCGTTTAGGTCCTCTTTAATAGCTGTTCGTATGCCTAATAAAACTATTGGTAAGATTTCCACCCAGTTGCTCGTATCGTGGCATTTGATTGCTGCTTTTAGTTGTCGGTGCAGGCGCTCTACCATCCCGTTGGACGCGGGGTGATAGGCTGTCGTGCGCAAATGCCTGATGCCGAGCAACCGGCATAATTCGTTAAATAGGTTCGATTCGAACTGGCGCCCTTGATCGGTCGTTACATTTAAAGGCACGCCGAAGCGAGATATCCACGTGGAAAGGAGGGCCGGAGCGATGGTTGCCGCCTCCATGTCGATGATGGGAATGGCTTCGGGCCAACGCGAAAAACGGTCGATACACGTTAGACAATATTTTGAATATGGCATCACGATAATGTCTATGTGTATGTGTTCGAAACGGCCCGCCAATTCTCCGAATGTTCCGACGGGTGAGGATACGTGCCTGGTGACTTTACATTGTTGACACGGGATACATTGCCGTGTCCAATTTCGTGAGTCCTTGTTTATGGACGGCCAGACGAAACGCGTCGTCACCAGGTTTTAAGTGGCACGTATCCCTGGATGGGAAAGTCCATGGAGCGAATTAAATACGTCGCGCAGCAAGGATTTCCTATCGCTTCGATGCGTGACAGAGCGTCGGCTACATTATTATCTAATCCCTTAATGTATCTTATGTCGGTGGTGAATTGTCCGATGTAATCTAGTTGCCGGAATCGTCGTGGCAAACACTTATCAGAATCTTGATTGAACGCGTTTGTAAGGGGTTTATGATCGGTGAAAATTACGAAATTTCTCCCTTCTATGGCGTGTCGAAATCGCTTGACCCCAGTGTACATAGCGAGTAGTTCGCGGTTGTACGTGCTGTAATTTCGCTGCGCGGAGTTCAACGGTTTGGTAAAGAAACCTAACGGCTGCCAAGAGTCGTTGACGCGTTGCTGGAGGACCGCTCCTATTGCATAGTTGGATGCGTCTACCGCGAAGCTAACAGGTGCGCCAGGTATCGGATGCGCTAACATCGTGGCGTTAGCGAGGGCGCGTTTCGACTGACGGAAGCTAGCTTCGGATTGCTCTATCCATTTGATGGGCGCGTTGCCCTTTCTTCCTCCTTTTAATAGGTTGTTTAGGGGTTGAAAAATTTTTGCGGCCCCCGATATGAAGCGTCGGTAGAAATTAATCATACCGAGGTACCTGCGTAGTGCTTTAACGGTCCCGGGGAGCGGTACTTCTACAATGGCGTCAACGCGTTCGGCTAGCGGCTTTATCCCGTCAGCGTTTACGGCGTGTCCCAAGAATGTGATTTCGTTCACACCGAATTCGCACTTTGCTGGGTTCATGACTACGCCATAATCGTTTAAGCGTTCAAACAAATTCCGAAGGTGTTCGCAGGCGATTAAAAAATCGTCTATGTATGCGAACACGAAGTCTAGATCACGGGTAATTTCGTCAACGAATCTTTGACACGTTTGCGCGGCGTTTCGAAGCCCAAACATCAAGTTGGTTGCTTCCAAAAGTCCGAAAGGTGTCGTGATCGCGGTTTTCTTAACGTCTTCTGGCGCGATCGGGATTTGATGGTAAACGCGGACAAGGTCGATTTTTGAGTAGACACGCTTACCGTAAAGATATTGCACGAAATCTTCGATATGCGGTGGGGAGTACCTGTCGGGTATGGCGCGAGCGTTCAACGCACGATAGTCGCCACATGGTCGTAGACTTCCGTCCTTCTTTGGGACGACGTGCAGGGGTGATGCCCATGGACTCTTCGATGGCCGCATCACTCCTTGCTCCATCATTGCTGCAAAATCCGCCTTGACCTGCTTGAGACGATCCGGTGCGAGACGTCGGGGTTTACTGTAGACGGGTTTCCCGGGTGTGGTTTCAATATGGTGTACCACAGTGTGTCGGATTTTCTCTCGTCCGAAGACCGGTGGACGAGTTAGATCCAGAAACTCCGCCAAAAGTCGATGGTACACCGATTCGCCAATTACGGTTTTAATGGATATTTCTTCCGTCGTGGCATATCCCCTTTTGATAAGTGGGTTGTCTTGTCGAGGAGTCAGTTGCAACGTGCCATAGGTTGCGATGCGCGTCCCGTTGGCCGCGAACAGTTCGTAGGCGTTTTCCTTGACGTGTCTATGAATTTTACTGCGGGGGTATGCGATGATGTCGGCGCCGGTGTCTACAAGGAAAGAGATCTTCTTACCTTGGAACGAAGATGCGACGGGATCTCTGGCCGTCGTGGTCTGCCGCGTCTACGGACGGCTGGTCTCGTTTCCCGACTTCCACGTGCATGGGAAACGACAGCTCCTCGCTCGTTCTCCGAACTCTGCATGGTAGAAACAAAGACCGTCTTGCAGCGGCAGATCTCGAGAGCGCGAACATCGGTGGTATCGCGAACGCGAGTGTGATCGTGGTCGTTGTCGACGATGATTAATGATGCTCAACGCGTCCATCTGTGCCTGCAACTGTGACATTCGTTCGCTCAATACGTTGATTGCTGCGGCCATTGGTTCGTATGTTCCAACGTTTTGCGCTAATGCGTCCATTACTGCCGTTACTCGGGCGGTGCGCTGATAATCCTCCTTGAATTCTTCAGCGATCAGATCCGCTTTCCGCAATAACCTTCCCGGGTCCGAGTCGTCGACTGCCGCGAGGATACGCCTGATGCGAGCGTAATCGGTTCCTCCACAGCATGAGGGTAAAATCATCGGGCGTGGAGGGGCTGGAGAGTTTTTTCAAGTGTTGGTAAAACTGGGATGGCTTCCTATCTCCCATCTCCTCGCTTTCCACCAACTTTTTTATCCGGGTCGCGTCCGTATCGGATAATATGCGAATGAGCGCGTGTTTCAATTTTTCGTAGCGTCCGATCTCTGGGGGGTTCGTCATCAGGTCTTCGACGTCCTGGAGCTGTTAACCATTGAGGCATTTTGCTAGCGTCACGTACTTTATGTTGTCCTCTGTAATCCGCGCTGCCTCGAATTGTCTCTCCAGAAGGGCGAACCATGCCGCCGTGTTCGCGGGCAGCAGTGGAAACATGCGGACCACCTGGCTGGCTAAAGTTCCCTGAGTATTGTTTTCCTTCGTCGCGGTGCACTCAAAATCGGTGATTAAAAAAACGATAAATCACGTCGGTAGTCACCAATTTGAGGTTGTGTGTCGCGATATGTGCGTAAAAAATACTCAGATGTTTTAACGAACAATTGCTTATTAAGAACGAATTA